>NW_027450860.1:0-15078 GCF_964194025.1 Convolutriloba macropyga
CCTCTCTCTCTCGCTCTCTCTCTCTCTCTCTCTCTCTCTCTCTCTTTCTATCTATCTATCTCTCTCTCACTCCTATTCTCGCTATCTACCTCTCTCTCTCTCTCTCTCTCTCTCTCTCTCTCTCTCTCCCTTTCTATCTATCTATCTCTCTCACTCCTATTCTCGCTATCTACCTCTCTCTCTCTCTCTCTCTCTCTCTCTCTCTCTCTTCTATCTATCTATCTCTCTCTCACTCCTATTCTCGCTATCTACCTCCTCTCTCTCTCTCTCTCTCTCTCTCTCTCTCTCGCTCTCTCTCTCTCTTTTCTATCTATCTATCTCTCTCTCACTCCTATTCTCGCTATCTACTCTCTCTCTCTCTCTCTCTCTCTCTCTCTCTCTCTCTCTTTCTATCTGTCTATCTATCTATCTATCTATCTCTCTCTCACTCCTATTCTCGCTATCTACCTCTCTCTCTCTCTCCTCTCTCTCTCTCTCTCTCTCTCTCTGGGTGTGTGTGTGTGTGTGTGTGTGTGTGTGTGTGTGTGTGCGTGCGTGCGTGCGTGCGTGCGTGCGTGCCGTGCGTGAGTGCGTGTGTGTTCATCGCTTGGGAAATTTTATTATTGTCTTGTCTCTTCTCGGTTATCTTTCTGCTTTAGTGAAACAGTTTTGTGATGTTCTTTTTTGCAGTAGAGGCTGGATAAAAGCTGAAAGCGGTTCGGATGCAGATACAGAACATTGTGGCAGACTCAACGGTGGCAGGACAGAATATTGAAATATCATAGTTGTTTCCATTAGATGTTTTTTTTGCAGCCACACATCCAGTCGTCATTTGCTGGAAGGGGTCCAGTTGCGGAAAGCAAGTCCTAATCTGTTGCGCGCCAGAAACTCCTTATGTAAATACGCAGAATAATAGATTTGTATAACAGTCAAAAATGCCGTTTTGAGGAGACCCGGCCAGAGAAAAACCAAAGTTTGGCACTAATTACTATCGAACGGTAACATCAAACGAACAAGAAAAATTTTCTCCTGAAATGAAACAGCAGAGGAAATACTAAACTGGACAAAAACCTGCAACATTTCTAAAATTCAATAATTTTTGTTTATAGTAATTTGAAAATTTGAAGCTGTAACTTTGATTTCTATCCAGTACCAGTACTTCACTTTATTGTAGGAAAAGTGGCTCATGCAAAATTTAAATGTGACATTTAGTGCCTTCCACTAGCTACTAGCTGCAATAAACGCAGCCTGTCTTTTTTCGGCAAGGGTTTTTTTCTTTAATTGATGTTCTTTTTGTTAAACTTTAGAATATTCCGCTTTAGTGCTCGCCATATCCGCTGCCTAAAGCAGGACATAATTTTTCAACAGTGAATAATAGAACATCAAGAGGAACAAAATTCTTGCGATATTACGCAGATTAGTTGTTTACAGCTCGCGATTCATTTCCAGTCGTTCGGAATTTGTGATATTCGCAAATAATCACAACTCAAATCGCAAATTCCGCAAATAATCAAAACATAATTTGACAAATGATTAAAAATCCTCGAGAAACCAGAAAAGTTTATCAAATACCGACTGCAAACATGTTTTTTGTGTTATTCGCGGAAAACGTGTCATCCAGTCGGTGTTCTTTAGTTTTGATTTGATAACCGTGTAAAAAAAAGAATGCACAGGGAGTTTCATTTTACAATAAACGAGTGGAAGGAGTAAAAGATTTCTAATTCAGTTAAGAGCTTGCAATAATTTAAACGATGAAAAATAATATTTTATTGCAGAACATCAGATCAATCTACAAAAATTTAAATCATTTCGATGTTTTTTTGGCGCAAGAAGAAACACAGCCATTGGCTATATGCCTAACCAAAACGTAGCTCAAAAATGACAGCAACATCAAATGTTTATCGCTTAGTAGTTACCAGCTGCTTGATACAAGCAACCGGCAAATAGGAAAAAAGAGGAGGAGTTGCACTATTTGTGAGGGAAGGCGTGGTGAAAACGGTTCTGCAGAATTTTTTCAGGTAGGAACTGTCAATTGCTAACAATCAAAATTGAACGCAAAAATTACGAAAATAATCTCGTTTTGACTATTATATACCTCAAAACTAATACAAGATATCAGAGTTTTCAAAAACTTTCCTGGAATATTCTGAAAAAATAACATTCAAGCCAAAAAAGATGCATCTAATGTGTGGAGATTTAAATATTGATCACTCAAAAACAAATGCAAAATTTTTGACTTTAGAAAATGTTCTCGGAGGGTATGATCTCAACAATATGTCTCTGACAGGATTCACCAGTTCTAAAATCTACAATAACCGATCACTACACTGTTAAAATTGAACTAGTCGAGGAAACGAAAAAAACAGGTGTAAAAATGCAACAGTACTACAGACATTGGGCTATTCTAGAAAACAATTTTTTGTTAGAAAAGCTAGTGTTCAAACTGAAACACAAATTACAAGGTTTTCAAGATATTTTTTGTCTCTTGGACTGCGACTCATCATTTGAAAAATTTCAACAAACTATTATTGATGAATTAAAACATTTTGTGCCTGAGAAGAAATCAAAGGCTCTCAGACATAGGTCATGGATAGATAACTCAATTAAAAACATTGCAGCAAAAAGGCAAAATTATTTATCAAAGATACATGCAACAGAAAACAAATGATAATGAAAAGAGGTTTAATAAAATTAGGAATTTGCTACAGAAAAGAGTGCTCGAAAAAAGGAGAAGTTTTTTATCAAACGTTTTTAGTCAGGAACGCCATTCGTACTACCAAAACATTCTTCAATACTATCAAAAGTTTAGGAGGAGACTCACAAAAAAACAACAAGCTACTTTAACGCAGGAAGAGACTGAAAATGTCTACAAATTTTTCACCACCATCGGAAAAACGTTAGCTGATAAACTGGTTACAGAAGGAAAAAACAACATACAAAACAGAAGCGTCAATAGCATGTTTCTACACAAAATCAGCGACAAAGAGCTAGCCGTGGCAATCAGAAACCTGAAAAATCAATACAGATCAGATTTTGATAGACTCAACAATTTTATACTCAAGGAAACACAGTTTGCTATTGTCCCGACTCTTACCTATTTGGTCAAAAATTGTTTTGAAAACAGCTATTTCCCGAACTGTTTAAAGAAAGCCGTGATTATTCCACTGTATAAAAAAGGAGATCCTAAAATTGATGAAAATTGCAGACTAATCAGTTTGCTGCCAACAATAAGAAAACTGATTGAGAAATTGGTTCAGAAAAGAATGCTAAATTTTTTTTGGAAAAATTCAAACTTCTAAACAAAAATCAGTTTGGGTTTATGCCAAAAAAGTGCACTATTGAAGCCTTGGTATCTTTTATTGAGAGCCTCAGGCAAGGCAAGATTGGGCGGATGGTATTACAGAAACTAAATCTGTTACAGTTAAACATAGTATTCGTTTGGACAAACTAAACAACTTGGGATTGAGGGGTTACATGCAAATTTTTTTGGAATCTTATCTGAGCAAAAGGCAGCAATGTGTAAATTCAGGAAATGTATACTCCAATTTTGCGGAAGTAGATTATGGGGTACCACAAGGGTCAGTACTTGGACCACTTTTTTTCTTGTGTATATAAGCGACATAGATGACTACTGTAGTCAGAACTGTTTGACCTTATACGCTGATGATACTGTTGTTAAACAAAAAAGGGAATCAACCACTGAAGTTTTCAGCCAGTCTTTGAACCTGGTTAGTGATTACCTCATAAAAAACAAATTAACTATGAACTACGAAAAAACTTGTTTTATGAGCATGAAAGCCAGACAGAAAAATTCAAAGCAAGATATAGAGATGAAAGAAATAAACTTAACACAGAGATCATCACTGAAATACTGTATAGAATTGGATGACAATCTGAATTTCGGCGAACATATTAAAACCTTTGCTCAAAACTGAACAAATTCTCAGGACTTTTTTACCGGCTCAGATCGATTTTAACTGTTAAACAAATTGTATTAACAAACAAAGTTTATGTCCAGCCTGTTGTGAGCTATGGCGTACTAGTCTACGGAACAAGTAACAAAACATTAATTTTACCACTTGAGTCGAAAACAAAACAAATTACACGAATTGTTTTTAATAAAACTAAATCAACTTCCACTGGCCTGGAACGCGAATCAAATCACATTTATTCGATTAGAGTCATGCACCTTTTTGAACTGTTGAAAAAAATTAGCTGAAATTTTAAGAGCAGAATGCCATATTGATTGTCTCAAAAACGTAATTACTAGAAAAGAAGGTGAAACACTGCAAGCAAAAAGAATCCAATCAAAGCAACTTAAAATTACAAACAAGAGCAGCGGCCTAAGTCATAAAAGATTAGGAGTAAGAATACGAAAATTGCCTAACTTCAATTTAAAATTTTATCCTAATTTTGTTTTAGAAGTGCAACATCTGAGTGCAAGAGAACTTAAGCAATTCTTATCTAGTTTCAGGGACAATTTTTTCGTAGACATTTTAGAACTGTTTGCTTTGTTTTATTAAAAAAACTCTATAGATCTCATAAAATTCAGAATAAGGTTTTGAGTTTTCCCCCTATTTTCTCTTAACATGATACGCCACGCATTCAAACCTTGCTCATAGTAATGTTACTGGTCATTGCTAGACTAGGAACTTTTGGACCTATTGATGACCTGTCGAGTAGATTTGCTATTTTGGTACATAATTTATACCATATGTGTTGCAAACAAGTGTACATCCTACTCGAGAACAATTTATTATTATTATTATTATTATTATTATTATTATTATTATTATTATTATTATCTTGAGGTCATCTGCAAACAGATACGGCTCACTCAAATTCTTGATCTCTGGATGGTCATTTATGAAATAGCAGACGAGGAGGGCCTGAGTAAGTGACCCTTGCGGGAGAAAAATTTTGAAACTTCTGATTCTTCCGAACAAAAAGCAGCATTGCAAACTAAGAACGACAATTCAATTTTTCGAGCAGAACGTAGAAAATTATTCTATCCAGTCAGTCCTATCGAGAAGTTGGATTTAAAGCCAGTGATGTACGAGGTCGGACAATTCGGCATTAAAGTCAACTACTGTCATATTTGTATTATTTTTTAGGGTTGCACGTATCGCTTGTGAGAATTTGAGTTTGTTACTTCATATGTGAACAATGATTGATCATTTTTTTTTATTTTCAGCAGTCAGGTGATCATTATCATTTTTTAGAATGTGAAACGTCAAATGAGTGATAAAACTAACAATGGCTCCTTTTTCTTCGTTTCTTGGGACGAAAAGTCGCGACTTCGTTCGTAAAAATTGAAATGATTGTGAACCATTTTGTAGACAGATGCTTATAATCCTTTATTCGAGTTTTTTTTCTAGGAACAATGCTTAACCATAAGCATTAACCATCTAATCATAAGAGCGTTGATTAGTTGTGTTGAAAGTAGCTTTTCATCCGATGACGTAAGAGCTCTTAATAAGAATTTTTTTGGTTCACTCTGTGTTGACATTTATGTCAGCCCATGTCATTGTGCATTTGGAATCTTTAAAGAAACGAAGCTTCTTGATCAGACACCAGCTGCGTCCATTTAATTTTATTCATCCCTGGACACCATTTATTTTGTGATTGGAATCCAGCTCTTTTATCTCATTGCGACTTCCTTATAGTGACTGGTATCCATAATGACATCAAGTTTTTAGTGCCCAAAAATCGACCTAGGAAAGCAAGGAAGCCTGACTACCTAGATCCGCTAGAACTAAGTTTGTTTCTTTACAAAAAATCTCAAATAATAATCAAATGAAAAAACCGCAAGCCCAGTTTCCTCGCGACGATTGACGATTGAGGTACAAGAGAGAAGGGTAAGAACTAACTGGGAGTTAACTGGGAAGTTAAAAGCTCAAAAACCAACCTTTTCTAATTTTCACTTCTGTTCGCTTTTGAGTTTTTACCTGATGGTTAAACTTTACTCACACCTGTAACCAAACGTGAACTAATACTGTGCAAGGGAACATTCAGTCCCAAATTAGGACAAAATCACAGACTGACTCATATCCCTTAAGGGGGAGGGGGATTTGTCTGAGTTCAGGCGCCCAGAATTTCAGGGGTAAAAATTTCTGGACCTAATGACCTTAGATTGACACTTGCAATTTGAGAAGCACTTACCTCTGCTCTATATGCTCAGCTCCATTAGGTTCGTTGCTAACACTCGTTTTTATTTCACTAGATTTATCGATGAAACGGCAGCCGTCAATCGCGAAAGCGCTTTAAATATATTTAAGGCGAGACTTGCGTTTTAAATTGTCCACTAATGTTTTGCAATTCTTGCTTGTTACGATAAAATGCGTGTATATAGATAATAGCATAAACAGTTTTGCAAAACAAACATTTAGCTTATCTCTTTTTAACGACCGAGTTATTAAAGCGATTTTCAGTCTTTATTAAGCCTTTATGATCTTAATGCATTTCTGTGATGGAAAAATTTGG
Source organism: Convolutriloba macropyga (assembly GCF_964194025.1). Lineage (NCBI taxonomy): Eukaryota > Metazoa > Xenacoelomorpha > Acoela > Convolutidae > Convolutriloba > Convolutriloba macropyga. The sequence continues at coordinate 6,463 of NW_027450860.1, forward strand.
GCCCAATTTCTACACGCGAACATGTATCTTGACAAATTTCAGCGAACACTAAAATTTGATATCATTACATAAAAAAGTAGCGGAAGGAAAGCTCTTTATTGTTCCGGCCCACTTAAATCGGGGAGGCACCAAATCCTCAAATGGGTCTGTTTGTTCAGCCAATTTCGGTGTATATACTGTAGAGGGTTGAGAGTTTTATAATTAGAAAGCCAGCCCAGCGTAGAATATCGAATTCAATTTTCATTTCATTTTTAAACGGAATTGTAGTGGTTTCAAGTTTTGTTAACATTTTCCGTATTTCAGAATTTGAACGGCTGCGGAGAGTGCTGTTGAACTGTTTATCCTATCTTTTGGCTAAAAGTTTTCATAAAGTATTCAAAATTCAGCGTTTTTTCATCAAAAATTGCAAAAAATAAGCTCCTCTTGTCCACTTTGTTTAAATTTGTCGGATAACTCAAAAAAAAAAATACCGAGACAATCATCTTTTTATACGAAGGGGACCAGTTTTAGTTGCACCTTCTTTGAGTGTGTTCTTAAAATAAAACTTTGCCTTTTTTTGCTTATTTAATCCGATTATAATCCAATATGCAATATATATTTCATGATTTTACATGTTCAATGACTAAACTTTAAAAAAACTAACGTGCTTTATAACCTTGTTCTTTGTTGCTTTTTTGTCTACAAAAAATCTTCAATTTTTAACTTTTTCAATTTTTGAGGTTATGTTTTGTCTTGTAACGTTATTGAGAGGCGAGATATCCCAAAAACAGATTTACGTTTAAAAACAAAGCAAAATCGATTAGATCAATTCTGTCAATGAGTATTTTGTGTTTTTAATTGCTTCAATAGCGTATTCTAATAGACTTTGACTCACTTTTAATTTTTGTTTTTATTTGTCGCTATTTTTGTAGTCATGAATAATATAGGATTTACACTTTGCTGTTCTTTTTTGTCTACTTGTTACCTATTCGTTTTATTTACAAGCCACATATCACAATATTTTTGTTGAAGAAAAACTCAAGTGAACTTATATATTGTTTTTAGTGCATTGCTTTTTGTTTTAATGGCTTCGGCACCGGTTTTCGCAAAAATTAAAATTAGTTTTTTTTAGTTATTTTTATCCAATTATTCATATCCTTAAAATTTGGAACAACTACGTGCTCCTTATGGATGAACATCATTAGCAAACTAGTTTATGTCTAATTGTTTTTTTACAGTCCAAAAACAATTTAGGTCGCAATCAGTTGCTGTCTTTTTTTAAAATTTCGCTGTATTTGCTTTCTTTTGTTTATTACAGAACAGAAATTGTCAACTTGGTTAATGTCGTGATGGTCTCAATTAAAATTTTGGAAAAAAATTTTTGAAAGAGAAAAACGCATTCGCGGCGCCAAAAATGGTTTCTCTCAACTTGGTTTTACAAAGGAGATGAAGTAGACGTTGATTGCATGAAACTTGATTGTGAAGTCAGGAAAAATTGGGGGAAATCAGGATATGAGCGTTTAATTAGAAAGAATAGCAGCACAATAAAAGGAATAAGAGAGGAGAATTACGGTGGAAAGTTATTTAACAATATTTTTAATAGCGTCACTAGTCATTATAAAAAATCATAACGTTAAAGGTGAAAAATTATTTCGCATTTTTTTCAATGACTAGAATAGTCATTGAAGTCATGAAGGTAATGTTCGGATTTTTTCTGTCTTGATACCCACATTCTCCCACATACTCCGCACCGGATTTCAGTCCTCCAGGTGGGGGGGGGGGGGGTGGGGGTTCAGATTTTAATTTTTCCAAAATATTTTATTAATTTGAAGGAGTAGGCCATTTAAGGATTTCGTCTTTTGTCTCTGAATAGTGATCAGTATTGACTTACGCACAGCAACCAGCCACTAAAAATTTACAAATGGCGGGATAGGAAGAGAGGGAGGCGAGGGGGGGTCGGGGTGTTTCAAGCAACATTTCAATTCGGGAAATGATTATATTATTTTTATTTGTTATAAACCGACCCATGGCGTTAATTTCTCGTTATAGTTACGTCAGCAATAACTGCAATAAATACGTAATAGGTGAATTACGGAATAGACAAAATTGGTTGTATTAAATTATTTTAGAGCTTGTCTGAATTTTCATTGGCATAATTTGGAATCTCAGTTGTATACGAAATAAAACGCTATATTTAATATACCATACTATGAAAAAAATTCTCATTAGTTAAGTTTAACTGGTTTTGATTTAATCAGTTATTTAAAAAAGGTGAGAATGTCAGCAAAAAGTCTTAACTGTTCATTGAAAAACAAATTATCAACAAAATTTCTAAATTTAATCTGGTCGATATTAAAATTGCGCCATTTTGTTGATTTTGTGGTAATTATGCATATCAATAGCTTCCGTCCGTTAAAATATCAATCTGTTTCAATTTTTCTTACTCCCCGTCTAGACCTATTAAATGCGAGTCAATGCATTGGTGTCTAATTTGCGCAACCATCAATATCTAAAAATATTAAAAAAGCCTATAATTCTTAATTTCTAATCGTTTGTTAGTCAAATTTAGTGCGCTTGAAACCCTGTTAAATAAATGACTCCAAAACTTTGGAACCCTAATTAAATTAGACCTGACCAGACTTGAAAGCATACACCGGCTTTTGACTTTCTTTTTAATATACCAAGAATGTTGACTTTAATTTCGCAATATTTTCGTATTAAAAGTTGCTGAGCTTAAATTTTTTCGCAGAAAGCAATTGCAATATTGCTGGTTTTTATCCAAAAACATTGCATCAAGGCTCCAGAATTTATTCGATGTCATCATTGCCCTAACTCCTATCGAAAAATATCTTTAAGAAACATAATTCAATTTCTTTTCAGGGATATTTAATTCAAGTTTGAATAATTAATTAAAACAGTGATCAGATTTTAATTCCAAACCATAATAATTTAATCAATACGACAAATAATTGAACACAAAATATATTGAAAGTTGGAAACGCTTCGAACAATTACTTCAATTTAAACTAAAAAAAATTAAATACTCAATATATATTTCACAAACCATAGAAAGAAGATTTTTGCCGAAAATCCGATATCTATTTTCTCTTTAATTAATTGTTGCAAAAGGGTTTGTTCAGTATAACAGGGAAGTACAATTAGTTTTTTATAGCTATAATTTTTTCAACTAATTTTTCAATTCAATTTTTCATTTGGTTTGCATTTGCATGCAAAGGTGTTTTTGTGATTAAAGAATTTTGAAATAGAGGCAACTTTACTTCCATTTTAAAACAGAAACCAATTTTTTCTGACCAGGCTTACAAGGACTCCTGTTTCTGATCTACCTTGCCTATTTTTTTGCGTTAATGAAGCAGTAATTTCGTACTAAAGGATATAATTTTTCTTAATTATATTATTTTCTTCTTATTATTATTCTTATATTTTTTCTGCCTGGAGTAGATTTTTTTTGCGTCAAAACATAGCAGTAAAAAATTGCAAGAGAGCTCCATGTTAAAATATGCCTAAAAAATGGGCAGACATTGCTGAGAACAGTTAAAAATTTGTTGAATCGAATTTCTGACCAATTCATCACAATGACGAGCTAGTTTTGAATTACAGAACGAAATCTATTAATTAGAAACTAAAAATACAACTCTATGCTAAAGTTGTAAAAACTAAAATTCATTGTAAATCAATCAGATGTACTGGGTCTGTTTTAAAAATTAAACTAAAAACAAACAAACCGCCGGAAATATATAGAAAAAATTCTAAGGAAAGCCTTGAATGATTTGATCAAAAAGTAACGTAATGTAACGGTGAGCCCAAAAACCGTTGCAAATTTTCCATCCCTTCATGGACAGCAAAAAAGCATCAATGACTTTGATACAAACATTATCAACAAATATTTTCAGTTTTGATTATTGGACACAAAAATTTAATATAGTATTTTTTGGAAAAATCTGAATGATGCTGATTTTTTTTATGCTGATTTCAGTACACTGTTACATCATGAAAATAGAGAAATAATCAAATATTTACCAACATTTATCTAAATAATTCATTTGAAATAGATTATCTAAAAAAAGAAAGGTTGGCCGTTAAGTTCGTTTTTTGATGAAAATTGATAACTCTTTCGATAAATTTCGATCTTTTTGTTTTGTATAAGGTCTAAAAGTTTATATTTTTATCTTGAAAATATCAATTTGATCAAAATGAGAACTCCTTTTGAGCTAACGTTCTAAATCCATAAACTGATGTTGTGGGTTTTAATAATCACAACATCAGGAAGCTGTTTTGATATTTCTACACAACTTTTTTTTGATGCTGATCAGACAAATTAGAAATAATTCAGATTTTTCTGCACTCTCTGATTATTTTTTATTATTTTTTCTCTGATTATTTTTTTGGTGTGAATGTTCATTCGATTTACTTCCCGTACTTAATTCCAATTGCGTTTCAGCACTGGACCAGTATAAATGCTATTCCTTGTCATTACTGAATCCCAGACTGTTTCATGCCACTTTTCTGACTTGTCAGATTTGCGTTCACTCTGATTTTACAGTGGTCAGACCTGGGCCAATAGCAAAAACTAAGTTCCGTACGGGGTTCGAACCCACGGTCTACCCTTCCTTAGAACCTTCTTCTTATTTATACGTCAACATGCCTGTTGAAAATTTGTCATTTGCGCTGTTAACATACGCTTGAAGGAAGCAAAGAAGGAAACGAGCAAAATATATTACATGGGAGATTTGCATTTACAATTGCGCGCTACTAATTTTCACTTGGAGTTCGGTACGGGTTCAAAGGTGTCGCATGACATTTAAAATGATTTTTGTTTGTTTCCTCTCTTAGAGAAATTTTTTTATTGTTGCATTTTTTCAAATTAATTAAAAATTTTTAAACTAATTTCTCTTCACTTTCTGGGTAGAAAAATTAACATTAATTTAGTTAAAACTTACGTCAAACTGAATAAAAAAGGAAGCAAAATTGAAGATCATTTTGAAAACAAACTAAAATCAGGGCTGAATAACCTGCCTAACCCTTCATAAGAGACACTATCCTCAGCATTGAAGTGGTTTGAATACGGAATAAGCGGAATTAAGAACTGTGGCTGTTAGGTTATTGTCTGAATTCTGTTTCGATTTAATTTTTCATACGAGAAAAAAATCCATATGGTAAGAAAATTATCGTTTGCCAGAGTGATTTCAATTTCAAAAAATCTACCATAGCTGACACTTGACTTTATCACTCTCTCTTAAATCTACAGAGTCAGTTTTAGACAAAATTCAGTTTCTGAAGAAATTATAACCCTCGAGATGATTTGTAAACCCCAGAACCAAATTGTGAAAATGTTTGAACTCCAAAGTATCTCTGGAAATAACTAGCAGGGATTATTTCCAAATAGTTTTGAAATTTTGCAGCATTTTAACAATATGTAATGAGTGCTATTGCTGTTATATCCTCTCATCAAGCTATGCTTATCATTATCAGCACCAAAAAGTGCACCAGTTTGTTCGCACCTAGTTATAACAACAATTTATTAACATGAAGAAATAATTTTTTGTTGTTAGTACGAGCAAATGATGAAAATATCTTTAAACTGTCATCGCTGCTAGGTGAGTTTTTGTGCAGACTCCACAAAAAGTCTGCTCATGAGCATGGAATATAATTACATTTAAAAAATGCCATGGAATTTTTTGGAACGCTAAAAACTTTGAATACTAATATGTTAAAAAATTTCAATCTACCTATAATTAACATCTAACGGGCTGAGAGGTTTTCTTTTTATTTTCGTTTTTTAGATCTATATATACAAAGACTTCGACATAAGTCAATAACAAATTTATAGTAGATTGCACAACTTTTTATCATTGCAAAAAATATGTTTAGATATTAAAAAAAATGTTTTTCATACAATTTCTTCATCTCTTGCCTTGAATAGCTCATTTGTCGAATATAAATGGCGTGTAAAAGCAAAGGGAGCGCTTGCTTTTTTTAAAAAAAACATTGTCCCAGTAGCCCAATAGAATTAAGAGCTGGATCATTTATTGTTCGCTGTAACTGAAATATATATTAATTTGATAATGTTTTCATCTGGTCAGGCTACAGACCTCTGAAGAAGAATAATGTAGGAGTTTTCAAAAAAAATTCATGGCACTATAGATGTTGTTGAATGTTTTGAAACAACCCCATAATTTTCTCAATATTTTTCAATAATTCATACCAAACACAATAGATAATATAATTAAGAGCAAGTAATTTTATTCAAAAACAAGAAATTACTCAAATTGATATAGTGTTAATAGACAAAACATAGAAAAATAGAAAGAGTTTTGAGGGGAATTTCTCATTCAATTAATGAATCGTTCGCTAGCAAGGCCTCCCTAAAAGCGAGATAATGTGAAAAAGATCAATTTTCAAGTTTTGAGAAAACATAGTAAAGAGTATACGTTAATTTGAGGCAAGCAAAATTTAAAACAATCTAGGCCAAAGGTATATAAGTGAAGTTTTAAAATCATGTAGTTTTATTTTCTTAATTTAGAACAACCTGAGTTTCGGTTTTCTTTGATTAAAAATAAAAGCAATTAAATCCTGCCACTGTTTGTCGGATCCCATTTGTGCCTTTTAACCATGTCTTGCCTTATGTTTCAATTTATACTACCCAGTTTTTGTAAGTGTATTTAGAAGTCTATTCAACTTCCGAATCTGTTTTCGGGTGTCTGAACTGTTAAGCAATTTTTACTTACATTTTGATGTAAAAATAGTGCATGAATACAGTGGTTTACATTAATTGTCATATTATTGATTAATTTAAAGCGTTTATTAGAGGACTCTTTCGTATGCTACAGAAAATTGAAAAATCTATTTAACGATCTTTTTGGTCATTTTGAATTTTGATGGAAGAATTTTCGTTTTATTTCTTATAACGCAATTTATCTGTTTGCAATTGCCATCAATAGAAAAAGAAATAACAAATCTTTGTAAGAAACAACAGTACTAGAATAAAGATGGGACAAAACACGAAACTTGAAAAGAAAGTTTTGTTTTTAGAGGTATTTTTATAAAGAACCAAAAGTAAAAAAAACTAATCCATGATACCATTTTAATCAGTAGACATGGCTGGCATTAGGTATTGCCCTTTATAAACGACGCCTAGATCAAATGATAGTTTTTTGTTTTGAAAACAATTTCGTTTCGCCCTCAGTTAAGGCAAACTTGTTCTGTTTCGCATACTGTTTTCCTTTAGGTTATAAAATTTCCAGCTTAAAACTGCACATGCGCTTAACTTTTTGCAATACATATAATCGAGGTATCGTCTGCAAAATGTAAAACTTCACAAATTCTTGCTGCAGTTGCAGTAAGTTTTGGTATAAAGTGTTCATTTTAACGGCCAACGAAACAATTTCTTGCAAATTGCGATGACTTATTACGACCCATTTTAGTTTCGTGATAACATTTTGGACAAATTCTTATCTATCATAAAAAGGTGTTGTCTAAGTTTGTTGTGTTCAACCAAGTTCTATAATTTATTATTTCATTAATAAACAAAAATATACCAACACAATCATCACAAAAATATACCAACATATTGAATGAAGCAATTTTGCTAAGTCTAAAAAAGCGTTCAAACTTTTTTTTGTTGACTCAACGGTTCATAATTACAGTTAGCATTTGTACTCAGACACGACTTTTTTTCTGAAAAACGAATTGATTTTAATCGATATTATTGGGGCTATCAATTTCTAATTACTGAGGTTTTTCTCTTGTAATACCCATTCAAAAAGTTTAGCTAAAGTTAGGGTGACTTAGATGTGTCTTCGTTTTATCTACATTTGTTCTGACAATGACTGACGAGACTTCTATGAAAAATATTTAGACTTCTATGACAAGACTTCTAGAAAAATATTTTTGCTCGTTATTCAATTTTTCACAGCTAATTGAAGGGGATTGCAGGGCGGAATTTGTGCTCTAACATTACCTCGTACAGAATTAGGCAACTTCGGCCTGTTCTCAGCTGCCCTTTTTCTGCAACCTGTAATTGAGAATTGAAAACTATGAAATTGCTGCAATCCTTAGCGAAATCACACAAATTTTTAGAAAAATTTGAGCACTCCAATTTTTATTATTTATAGATACAAGTTTTTCAACATTTGTTAAATTTAATGATGCAGGATAGTCAATTTTATCCCAATTTTTCTTCGATAGCTAAAAGCTATTTTTAATGTCTGCTTCCACGAGGATGGAGAAAACAATTTTCGCTAAATTGCTCCCAATTTATTTCAAAATTGCCTCCACCAAGCCCCATATTCAAGGCTTAAAAGCACTTTGGGAAAACTTAGCTGCTCTAAATTCAGGAAATGAGACTCGAAGCAATTATGCGTTTTCTTTTCATTAGAGATAAATTTTCGGCTTCAGCTAGTTTTTATTGTTTTGTAATCTGAAAAAGAAAAAAAACAGGCTAAAGTCATACTTCCTGTTTCTTTTTTTTCTTTTTTGAAATTTCTAATTTGAAGAAAGTGCTCCCATTGTGGTCTTATGTTAAATTATATTTTTGATCCGAACCTTTCTCGAAGGAAGAGGATTGGACGTGGGGTGGGGTGAGGTGTTGTGATTATTTCGACTTTTTACAACGTTGAC
>NW_027450861.1:0-4000 GCF_964194025.1 Convolutriloba macropyga
CATTGCACGCAGCAGACCACCCCGCCGTCCATTTGGGCGGAGTGAAGTGTGTCCCAGGGTCGCAGAGCAGCGGCACAGTGCTTTTCTGAGGCACGGGAACGGCACACATTTGGGAGGGGGGCGGGAGGGGGGGGGGGACAGGAAGGAGGAGGGGAAAAGGAGGAGGAAGGGGCGGCGCGGCCAAAGGGGAAGGTTTTAAAAGCGGAGGGACATGTGGAAGAGTTAGGTGGAGTAGTGGGAATCTTGGGGGACTGGAAGCGAGAGGCGGTAGGGAGGTGGGCAGGGTTGTAAGGGTTTGCTGATGAGGCCGGGGCTAAGGAGATGCAGGCTGAGATATTCGTAGGGGGGCAGTGCGTGGTGAGCGGTAGAAGGAAGGGCAGAGGGGGGGGGGGGGTTACCGCCGGGGGAAACCGTACCTGACGTACAGCAGCTCCCCCACCCACCACGGCATGGCAATGTACGTGAAAGCCATGGCCAGGCCTCCGAGCCATCCGTTCTTCTTCAGCTGCATTGGCAAAGTGCACACTCGGATGATTAATCGTCCCTCATCGCGTGGGGATCGCAGCCGGATGGCACGCGTGCATCTCAGCCATAGTTGGCTGCTGAGCCACTGGTGAGGTCAGGGCCTGAAGGGGTGGGTGAGCATGAACAGTCCAGGCCATGACGAGAAAGCCCTCCCCTGCCACTGCCCCGCGCCCTCTGTACCTTGATCTGAGGCACAGAGTAAGCCCACGACATGAGCGCCCCGGTGGCGCAGAGCGCGGTGATGCTCGGGAGGTCGTGGCCGGTCCACACGTCCAGCGCAGCGGCGAGGCCCATCCCCAGCCCCAGAAGACCAAAATCTGAGCGCGGGCTGCCGGGAGGGAGACCGCTCCGCTGGGAATTGGGCGGTACGGCTCGTTGATGGCGTCAATGTCGCGGTCGAAGTAATCGTTCATCGTCTGGTTGAAGCCTGGGAGCGGCGCAGAGCACGCAGTGCGGATAAATTAATCATGTCGCGGCCGTCACCTGATAGCTGCTGAGGCCGCCCATTCGCTCGCCCGCCGCTCTATACAGCGGCAGCTGGCGGATCTGGCATGCGCCCCCGAGGGCAGGGCAGGGCAGGGCATGCCAGCGCTTAGCGGGTTGTCAAACCCTGGACGAGAGCGGCCAATCTACGGTTACACCGGCGCCAGGGACGGTACTCCGGCCGCTCGGCTGGTGGCGACCCTCAAGAGGTCCCGGCTGTCAGAGCCGCGGCAATGCCAGGACGCCGGCTGGTGGCGTGGGCACGCTGTTGCTGCGACGTTGTGACTTGTGTAACAGCTGTCGAGTGCCCAACAGGCCTACAGGATCGCTTCGCTGTGTCCTTCGCTGCTGAAACCCAACGCAGACAGCCCCTTCCTTCCCTCGCCCCATCCACCGCCACACCTCTCGGCTGCATGCTGCCTATACTCCTAAACCAATCACGACACCTATCTGAAAGTGGCTGCAGGGGCTCCAATCACACTCCGCCTTCCCCACCCAGCCACACGCCCCCAGGCATGCAAGCAATCGCCAGTCCGGGCCTTGGGTCACAATATCAAAGGCTTGTAGCAAGGGAATGTGCTCGGGAGTTCTCTGCTTGCCACAGCCCAGGCCATCTTGTGCCGCATCTCGGCCTCTCTGTGGCTGCGCAGCCTGATCCCGCCTGCCGGGCGTTGTGGGCTTTAATGACAAAAACGACGAGGGAAGGGCTGCTTGGTCGCACCTGCAAGGCACGGACCGGCCATCAGCCACGCCACAAACAGTCGCTCGAGCTGCTCTGGCTCCCAAGCAAACTGCCCCGCCGACGACACCCCGTAAGTTATGGAAACCAGCAGGGGCGCCCAGGCTGCCGGCTTCATCAGCTGCAGGTGGAGCTTCAGGGCTCCTTGGAGCCGTTGACCGCCCCTTTCATGCCGAAGAGCTGTGCGTCCCCCTGGGTCACGCAGGGGAGGGTGCATTGAGCAGGCAGACCATCGCGTCAGCTACGTGTCTCTGTGCCACCCTCGGCTTGGCTTTGCACACGCTTCCTCTGACGCGGGGACACGGGCAGACAGAAAATGGACCGAGCTTGCCAACGGAAGATGGTGACCCTAGGGACTGTGTCCCTATCCCTGCAAGGGACCAGGGATGGGCGCTGCAGAAGAACAGAGCAGGGAAGGCGGCAGGTGTGCTGGATGGAGGCAGGGTGTCTCCGTGCAGGAGGGACGATTGCGGGGCTGAGCTTGGAGCTGCAAGCAGTGGGCGATGGCCATGGAGTCACGTGCGCCCCGGGGTCAATCAATCAATCAATCCATAAGTTCATCTCTCGCACACTCGCGGGGCATCCAGCAGAATGCGCTTGCAGGAAGGGGAAGAGAGGAGGGGGGGGGGGGGGGGGGGGGGGGCAAGACTCCCGGCACTCCCACCTTGAACCCCAGGAACACGTCACGGCGCTCCTCTGCACCAGCAGCAGCAGCAGCTTCCTCGTCCATGCTGCTGCTATCCAAGCTCGACAACTGCAACACACATCCATGGCCAGACCCAACGAATCAAACATCTGCTGGTCGGCCGGTGCCCTCTATACGCATTCACCAGAATAAGCGCCGCGGCGTGACTGCAGCGTCTGCGCACTCGCCCATCCCTCTGCTGGCGTTGCCGGATGTCGTGCCTTCAGCAACAGCGTGAGTGAGCAATGATGTCACACTGAACGGCGGGGCCGTCCCACAGTGGCTGCGAGACCCTCGAGTTGTGGCTGTGTGGCCGGGCGGCAAGTGTGATCACAGCAACCTCCGCATGCCGTCTGTATATGCCATGAGATGCCATGAGACAATTACATCAGTGGCGGGCGTTGCATGCGTTGGGCCTCACCGCCTGCGGGGGAACATGCATCAATGCCCGCCGCCCGCTCCGATGGCCTGTGGCCGGCGGGTATCTGGGCAAGCCCAAGAAGCGAGAGGAATGGGCGGGGCGGGGCGCGTCTCGTTTACAGGTGTGCACGGGCTGCTGCTGCTGCTGCTTCGCGCTGAGCCGCTGCGGCGGCGGTCCTGCAGCAGCCTGCATGCAGCGGCGAATCGGTGAGGGCGGTCCAGGTCTTGGTCCGGCGGACTACCGCTCCACATGGAGCATGGCCACAGGCTAGAAGGTCCTTGCATGACTGCCGCTTAGCTGTGCTGCGGGAGGCCGTGGCGGCCATGCCCTGGAGATTGGGGGGGGGGGGGGGGGGGGGGGGCTTGGCAGGCACTGCAGTGTGTTGCAGCGATACAACCTCGCCATAGCCTGTGGGGCAAGGATCAATGGCAGTGGCCGAGGGGGTGTGCAGGCGGAGACAGATATAGGCTCACCAACAGCCTGCACTCAGCTGACAATGCCATGGTCATGACAAGGGTCAGGGTAGCGCTCGCCGACTAGAGTATTCACAGTTGCCTGAAGGGCCAGGCAGGCCCCGGGGGGTTGGGGGGGGGGGGGGCAGGATGGGATCTCTCAGATGAATATCACGATGGATACTACTATTGGCAGGAGCGGCAGCTGCAGTTGGAAGGCGGCCAGAACCACGACGAAGGATATGGCAAGACTGCAAGACCCAGGCATGCACGAGCTGCCAGCACAGGAGGTAAAGCCTATGCCCTCGGTGACGTAGCAGGGCTCTATCTATGTTCTCTTGCTGGTGCAAGCTTGACCTCTCTGTCTCTCTGTCTCTGTCTCTATCTGTCTGTCACTCTCTGTCTCTGTCTCTGTCTCTGTCTCTGTCTGTCTGTCTGTCTGTCTCTGTCGATGGAGGGTGGCAAGCCTGCGTGATCTTTCCAGCCCCAGGAGAAGAAGGGTGCACAGGCGATCACGGGCACGGGCGCGCACGGGAAGTAACTCTATCGCCGCGTCTGCTCGCTGTGCTGAACAGTGCGTGAACGTCGACACGCGCTTCAGCTCGGCGTTGTGCTGTTCCGGCAGCTCGTCGTCCCAGGACTCAGTGCACTCACTGGATGGAGCGGAATACTTAATTCCAAGTCGTGATCAGAAA
>NW_027450862.1:0-45208 GCF_964194025.1 Convolutriloba macropyga
TTATAAAAGACATTTAAAGCTCGAAACAAGAATTTAATAACAAAAGCAAAAAGCGGTGATGATGAATGACAGTTGATTGAATATAGATAATATGCTTTCTAAATGTACCACAGTAATATTATTTAAAATAATAATAATAGCACTTATAGTAAAAAAATGTTAAAATAATAATAATAAATATAAAATGCAATAATAATGATGATAATAATAACAATATTAATAATAGTATTATTAAAAGAAATAATAAAATTTATAACAGTATTTTATAAAGAAAGAGCAATACTAATAAGAATAACAAATTAAAAGTTTAAAATAATGGCTATGATTTTAAAAATAAAAAGAACAAATAAAAGCACAAATTAAAAAGAAAACTGCTGTAGAGGAGCAGATTTCAACAACTTATATAGATGCTGGCCTCATTTCATTTAGTGCTATTGAATCTTGATTGACGTTGTTGATTTCATATTAAAAAAACCCTCGTACTAATTCCCCACGAAAGACATGAAAATTAAATTTTCACACCCATTGACCAGGTAAACTATTCCTTGAAATTTGCGTATCATTTCATGTTAACAACGACCTTTTAGATATTTTATTTAAAAAATTTTTTTTTCTTAAAATCAGTAACAATGACACTACACGAAGCCTGTTTTTGAGGTCAAAATTTTTTCCGAAATCTTTTTGAGCCCTCTGTTTGAATCTTTAAAGCCAATTATCATTGGAGGCATAATTGTTATAGATAATACGTATTGTAGATATATGTCCTGCGAACAGAGAAATGAGGTTTGAGTTCCAGGTGAAATCGAGTTGGATAGAAACTTCTCCTCCTTTCCAAAATTCGGCCAATTCTGTTTTCATGTTCTCTAATGTATGCTGGAAATGTTTATGAGATTAAATTTACTTTCTGCTAATCTTATAATGACTGATAAGAACGAAAACAAAAACCAAAAATATCCTGATTTTAAAAATTTTAAAGGAAGTCTAGTCTTAAAAGCAATGATTTTTAAACAAAAAAAAATAAACTGTTTTTGGAAAAAAGATACAAATACTTTTGCATAGCAGCAGACAAAATACATCCAATGCTTCTCAATCAATATGATTTTATCATAAACACAATAAGGAATCAAATAAAAACTGAAATTTGGAGAACTTACTAAATTGATGTGTGTTATTTCAATTAGAGCACTAGACACACCTATATTGTTAACAACTTGGCAATATGTTGAAAACTGTATTTTTTCAGGATTGAAAAACAAGGATTCCCGATCAAAGCAAAAAAAAAGTTTCAAAAGAACTTATATACGACGAAACAACAATTTAAAGAGAGACTTTACATGCTCAATTTTGTATAGTCAAGAGTACATCACAATTAGTTGACTTCCGCTCAAAACAAATTGACTCAATCACTCGTAGTTGACCAGATTCACGACTGAACCAAAAAAATGTTTTTGAAAATTACTACTTGAGAAGTATTGCCATTTTCGTCAGCGGTGGGAAGCTAGTGACTGTTTTTGATTTACGTCTCCAAACCATTTCAAAAGAAATCACCTTTTTGTCAATCAGACGCCGCTGCAGCTGGCAGGCTCCTATTTCAAACTTTTATTAAAAAATTCGACCTTTCGTGGACGTGTCTCAGACAACATGGTGAAGCCGCTGGTTGTGAAATATTATACCCACAACAGTACAAACCGATGGGGGTGAATCCCTCTATAGGCATTTTCATAGGAGAGCCGGAGCAGATCAGCTATATGACAAAACAACTATATAAAGCTATATAAAGAACAGAGACTTGACTTATACTCAATTCTATGTAGTCAAGAGTACATCACAAACTAGTACAACCTCGACTCAAAACAAACTACCCAGAGGTTAGTGACAGAGCACAAATCAGCGCTGAATCAGTCGATAGACATTCTGTGTTTTAGGATGGCCGGTACTCTGTTCACGTCACTATTCACACAGGCCAGTCTGATTTTTGAGTAAAATTTACGTCATGAAAAATAATATGTTCAACTTAACTCCCGCCAACAAGGTTTGTTTTATATGCGATTCGAACTTCCGCGTGGGTACATTTAAATTTAATTTGCTCTGCAAGTCGTAACCACTGAGCTAAATAGGCTTTGTTGTAATTGCATAGAAACCAACTTAAATATTAATAGTATGCATACTACTATATAGTAATTACTAGTTATAAGCTACAAAAGTATGACATTACTCTGCTCAGACTTAATTTTGGGGTAGGAGTAACTTTCAGACTATACAGGATAAATTTAGCCTGGGTGAACTCTATGACCTCAATTTAATCATAATGAAAAAATATTGCAGATAAAGAAAGTTACAATTTTGTGGAGATATACAGTGTTTCAGAACTGAATTAAATTTTTACTCTTGAAATGTGCTGGTTCAGTGGTGGAAACGCTCTGCGACTCAAGTCCAGGTAACTCAATCACTCGGAGATGATCAAATTCACAACCGAACCAACAAAATTATTTTTAAAAATTACCTGTTGGCTAGGTTTTGTACACGTTTTTCTAAAACTCTGACTTCTATATGAAACTATCTGGGACTTTTACAATATCCGTTTAAAACTAAGTCTCTTTCAATTCTTTAAAATTACAAGTGAGCCATTATAAAAGTGTTTTTTAATTGGGGTCAATCTTTTACAATAAAACAGAATAGTGGAGTACATTTCTATTCAAGCAGAAAAAATATCAAACGCCCGAGCTATCAATTTTCGCTTTTTTGATTATTTATAAATGTAATGGTGATATTAAGTCCGGAAGCAAAACAATTAAAAGCTATTTTTTGTGATCAAAGAAACTACAAAGAGAAAATCAAAAGTTCTAAACATTAAAGAACACTCCAGTAGAAGATTGCAGACGCTATGTTTTGTACATTAAAAATTTAACAACATTCAAGCGATATTTAATCGACAAAAAATTAATTTCAGATATTCCCAATTTGCCATGTGATATTGCATTTTGGGCTTTGTGTATGTGGTTTTGTCTTTGAGTGCACCAGTGTGTGCAGAGCCTTTAATCTATGACTTTTTGGACTCCTCGGGTTCCGGACTCCTCGCTTTTGGACTCCTCCTCAAATATTTGCGTTCTGTTAGTATTTCCTCTGCATTTTTGTTGAATCAGATTTCCACCAATCTTTCCAGTTTTCCTCCTCAAAACCAAATAAGTGACAATTGGAGGCGTTGAATCTCTGTACAGCTCCATAGCGTTATAAAGAAACGCTTTCTACCGTCCATCAGAGGTTCTCATCAGCCTTTTCTAAAGTAATAGAAGAGGTCAATTCGACTGGAACTGAGAAGGAGCTTAAGCAACGCAGACAGAAATTGGAAAAAAAGCGTTAGACGGAATTCTTTACATCGTGGGAATCAAAAGAAAGGAAGTAGAAAGTAATGAATCGTTGTTCTCTGCTGTCCGTTAATCTGACAATTTTTATTTAGTTGAATTCAAGCAACGATTCGTTAAGAACGTGTCAGAAAAATAAACCTAACAGACAGTATAGTTTATTTTGCAGAGAACAAAGCAAAAAAACCTTTTTTTGAGTTTAACAGCTAGTTTCCAAACAAAATGGACATCGAAATAAAGGTTATTAAAATTATCCAGGAAGCAGCACTGAAAGTATAGGATAAAATTGATTACAACGGGGAGTTTTCTAACGTCTGATAAATCATAGTTAAATCAGCGAAGATAAATCAGTTATCGCAGCTGGAATAAATAGCATTTCTTCAGCGGTTGAAAATATGTAACAAAAGTGCAAAGAAACTGCTGATCTGCGAGAGAAGAGTTGAAATTATGTAAGAAAGGCGCTGAATACGCTGGATTTGAAATTTTGATAAGTGCTGAAAATATGTAATAAAATGCTGATTTTAAATAGGAAATGTGATGAAATAGTTTATTTCAGCGGAATAAACACCTATTTTCCAATTTCCAGCGCAATCAGCAAAATCACATATAATTTCCGCGCATTCAGGTGATTTGTTACAAATATATCTGCTTGCAGCTGCTTACCCTTCGACCCGCGAATCATTTTTTGGATGTTCGTTTTGAAGGCTTAGTTCAGGTTGTGGGCGAATACTTTAACCTGTTTCTGTTCAGGGTAGGCAAAACAGGTAGCGAACCTACACTTGATTGCGTGGTCTTCGTTTTGAAAGTTGAGTGTAGCCTGGCGCGATGTGATCGCTTCTGCTACTTTCAATTCAAACCTGTAAAAGTTCTACAAATCAGGTTGTGATAATAGTTCGAGTAGCTAGGTTCAAGTAATCATTGGAGAGAGCAACTTCATGGATTGTTATTACATAAACCGACACTTCTTACAGCAAAACCGAGGATTCCGACAAAATCTACAGAAACCGACAAAAACCGTCGAAAACCGAAGCTTCTTTAAAGCAAAACCGATGAAACCAACAACAACCGTCAAAAACGGACGCTTCTTTAAAGCAAAACCGATGAAACCGACAAAAACCGCCGCTTCTTTAATGCAAAACCGATGAAACCGACAAAAACCGTCAAGAACCGACGCTTCTCTAAAGCAAAACTGATGAAACCGACACAACCGACGCTTCTTTAAAGCAAAACCGATGAAACCGACAAAAACCGACAAAAACCGACGCTTCTTTAAAGCAAAACAAATGAAACCGACAAAAACCGACGCTTCTTTAAAGCAAAGCCGATGAAATCGACAAAAACCGACGCTTCTTTAAAACAAAACCGATGAAACCGACAAAAACCGACTTTTTAAAGCAAAACCGATGAAACTGACAAAAACCGACGCTTCTTTAAAGCAAAACTGATTAAACCGACAAAAATCGACGCTTCTTTAAAGCAAAACCGATGAAACTGAATAAAAACCGACGAAAAACGACGCTTCTTTAAAGCAAAACCGATGAAACCGACAAAAACCGACGCTTTTTTGAAGCAAAACCGATGAAACCGACAAAAACGGACGCTTCTTTAAAAAAAACCGATTAAACCTACAAAAACCGACGCTTCTTAAAAGCAAAACCGATGAAACCGACAAAAACCGAAGCTTCTTTAAAGCAAAAACGATGAAACTGACAAAAACCGACGCTTCTTTAAAGCAAAACCGATTAAACCGACAAAAACCGACGCTTCTTTAAAGCAAAAACGATGAAACCGACAAAAACCGACGCTTCTTTAAAACAAAACCGATGAAACCGACAATAACCGAATCTTCTTTAAAGCAAAACCAATGAAACCGACAAAAACCAAAGCTTTTTTAAAGCAAAAACGATGAAATCGACAAAAACCGTCAAAAACCGACGCTTCTTTAAAGCAAAACCGATGAAATTGAATAAAAACCGACGAAAAATGACGCTTCGTTAAAGCAAAACCGATGAAACCGACAAAAACCGACGCTTTTTTGAAGCAAAACCGATGAAACCGACAAAAACGGACGCTTCTTTAAAGCAAAACCGATTAAACCGACAAAAACCGACGCTTCTGAAAAGCAAAACCGATGAAACCGACAAAAAACCGAAGCTTCTTTAAAGCAAAAACGATGAAACCGACAAAAACCGACGCTTCTTTAAAGCAAAACCGATTAAACCGACAAAAACCGACGCTTCTTTAAAGCAAAAACGATGAAACCGACAAAAACCGACGCTTCTTTAAAACAAAACCGATGAAACCGACAAAAACTGAATCTTCTTTAAAGCAAAACCAATGAAACCGACAAAAACCAAAGCTTTTTTAAAGCAAAAACGATGAAATCGACAAAAACCGACGCTTCTTTAAAGCAAAATCGATGAAACCGACAAAAACCGACGCTTCTTTAAAGCAAAACCGATGAAACCGACAAAAACCGACGCTTCTTTAAAGCAAAACCGATGAAACCGACAAAAACCGACGCTTCTTTAAAGCAAAATCGATGAAACCGACAAAAACCGACGCTTCTTTAAAGCAAAACCGATGAAACCGACAAAAACCGACGCTTATTTAAAGCAAAACCGATGAAATCGACAAAACCGACGCTCCTTTAAAGCAAAACCGATGAAACCGACAAAAACTGACAAAAACAGACGCTTCTTTAATGCAAAACCGATGAAACCGACAAAAACCGACGCTTCTTAAAGAAAAGCCGATGAAATCGACAAAAATCGACGCTTATTTAAAGCAAAAACCGATGAAACCGACAAAAACTGACGCTTATTTAAAGCAAAACCGATTAACCGACAAAAACCGACGCTTCTTTAAAGCAAAACCGATGAAAACGACAAAAACCGACGCTTCCTTAAAACAAAGCCGATGAAACCGACAAAAACCGAAGCTTCTTTAAAGCAAAAACGATGAAACCGACAAAAACCGACGCTTCTTTAAAACAAAGCCGATGAAATTGACAAAAACCGACGCTTCTTTAAAGCAAAACCGATGAAATTGACAAAAATCGTCAAGAACCGACGCTTCTTTAAAGCAAAACCGATGAAACCGACAAAACCGACGCTCCTTTAAAGCAAAACTGATGAAACCGACAAAAACTGACAAAAACCGACGCTTCTTTAAAGCAAAACCAACGAAACCGACAAAAACCGACGCTTCTTAAAGAAAAACCGATGAAATCGACAAAAATTGACGCTTATTTAAAGCAAAAACCGATGAAACCGACAAAAACTGACGCTTATTTAAAGCAAAACCGATTAACCGACAAAAATCGACGCTTCTTTAAAGCAAAACCGATGAAACCGACAAAAACCGACGCTTCCTTAAAACAAAGCCGATGAAACCGACAAAAACCGAAGCTTCTTTAAAGCAAAAACGATGAAACCGACAAAAACCGACGCTTCTTTAAAACAAAGCCGATGAAATCGACAAAAACCGACGCTTCTTTAAAGCAAAACCGATGAAACTGACAAAAATCGTCAAGAACCGACGCTTCTTTAAAGCAAAACCGATGAAACCGACAAAACCGACGCTCCTTTAAAGCAAAACCGATGAAACTGACAAAAATCGTCAAGAACCGACGCTTCTTTAAAGCAAAACCGATGAAACCGACAAAACCAACGCTCCTTTAAAGCAAAACCGATGAAACCGACAAAAACTGACAAAAACCGACGCTTCTTTAATGCAAAACCGATGAAACCAACAAAAACCGACGCTTCTTAAAGAAAAGCCGATGAAATCGACAAAAATCGACGCTTATTTAAAGCAAAAACCGATGAAACCGACAAAAACTGACGCTTATTTAAAGCAAAACCGATTAACCGACAAAAACCGACGCTTCTTTAAAGCAAAACCGATGAAACCGACAAAAACCGACGCTTCCTTAAAACAAAGCCGATGAAACCGACAAAAACCGACGCTTCCTTAAAACAAAGCCGATGAAACCGACAAAAACCGAAGCTTTTTTAAAGCAAAACGATGAAACCGACAAAAACCGACGCTTCTTTAAAACAAAGCCGATGAAAATGACAAAAACCGACGCTTTTTTAAAGCAAAACCGATGAAACCGACAAAAACCGACGCTTCTTTAAAGCAAAACCGATGAAACCGACAAAAACCGAATCTTCTTTAAAGCAAAACCAATGAAACCGACAAAAACCAAAGATTTTTTAAAGCAAAAACGATGAAACCGACAAAAATCGTCAAGAACCGACGCTTCTTTAAAGCAAAACCGATGCAACCGACAAAAACCGACGCTTCTTTAAAGCAAAATCGATGAAACCGACAAAAACCGATTCTTCTTTAAAGCAAAACCGATGAAACCGACAAAAATCTTCAAGAACCGACGCTTCTTTAAAGCAAAACCGATGAAACCGACAAAACCGATGCTCCTTTAAAGCAAAACCGATGAAACCGACAAAAACTGACAAAAACCGACGCTTCTTTAATGCAAAACCGATGAAACCGACAAAAACCGACGCTTCTTAAGGAAAAGCCGATGAAATCGACAAAAATTGACGCTTATTTAAAGCAAAAACCGATGAAACCGACAAAAACCAACGCTTCTTTAAAGCAAAACCGATTAACCGACAAAAACCGACGCTTCTTTAAAGCAAAACCGATGAAACCGAAAAAAAACGACGCTTCCTTAAAACAAAGCCGATGAAACCGACAAAAACCGAAGCTTCTTTAAAGCAAAACCAATGAAACCGACAAAAACCAAAGCTTTTTTAAAGCAAAAACGATGAAATCGACAAAAACCGACAAAAACCAACGCTTCTTTAAAGCAAAACCGATTAACCGACAAAAACCGACGCTTCTTTAAAGCAAAACCGATGAAACCGACAAAAACCGACGCTTCCTTAAAACAAAGCCGATGAAACCGACAAAAACCAACGCTTTTTAAAGCAAAACCGATGAAACCGACAAAAACCAACGCTTCTTTAAAGCAAAACCGATTAACCGACAAAAACCGACGCTTCTTTAAAGCAAAACCGATTAACCGACAAAAACCAACGCTTCTTTAAAGCAAAACCGATTAACCGACAAAAACCAACGCTTCTTTAAAGCAAAACCGATTAACCGACAAAAACCGACGCTTCTTTAAAGCAAAACCGATTAACCGACAAAAACCGACGCTTCTTTAAAGCAAAACCGATTAACCGACAAAAACCAACGCTTTTTAAAGCAAAACCGATGAAACCGACAAAAACCGACGCTTCTTTAAAGCAAAACCGATTAACCGACAAAAACCAACGCTTCTTTAAAGCAAAACCGATTAACCGACAAAAACCGACGCTTCTTTAAAGCAAAACCGATTAACCGACAAAAACCAACGCTTCTTTAAAGCAAAACCGATTAACCGACAAAAACCAACGCTTCTTTAAAGCAAAACCGATTAACCGACAAAAACCGACGCTTCTTTAAAGCAAAACCGATAAAACGACAAAAACCAACGCTTTTTAAAGCAAAACCGATGAAACCGACAAAAACCGACGCTTCTTTAAAGCAAAACCGATTAACCGACAAAAACCAACGCTTCTTTAAAGCAAAACCGATTAACCGACAAAAACCGACGCTTCTTTAAAGCAAAACCGATTAACCGACAAAAACCAACGCTTCTTTAAAGCAAAACCGATTAACCGACAAAAACCAACGCTTTTTAAAGCAAAACCGATGAAACCGACAAAAACCGACGCTTCTTTAAAGCAAAACCGATTAACCGACAAAAACCAACGCTTCTTTAAAGCAAAACCGATTAACCGACAAAAACCGACGCTTCTTTAAAGCAAAACCGATGAAACCGACAAAAACCGACGCTTCCTTAAAACAAAGCCGATTAAACCGACAAAAACCATCAAAACCGACGCCTCTTTAAAGCAAAACCGATGAAACCGACAAAAACCTACAAAAACCGACGCTTGTTTAAAGCAAAACCGATGAAAACGACAAATGCCGTCAAAAACGACGCTTCTTTATCGTTTTCATCGGTCCTTCTCGACACGGGTAACACTTATGAAGTGAGGTACGAGGACAGATTGAGGAGACTGAATTTGCCACACATGTCTATGTTCCGAGAACTAAACGTCCTTCTAATTTTACTTGACATCCTAGACAACCGCTTCGACATTGATTGCTCTTCTTATGTCCAGGTAGCCGCATGCAATTAATCAGTTTTGAGCAAAAAGGTATACCAACTTTCAGTAGACGGATTCTCAAAAAAAAGAAAGTGACTCCTGGATAAGGGCAGCAAAGCTGACAAACATCATCGGTATTGGTACTTTCTCAGGAGCAAACCTACAAGATTTTCCACCAACTAGACGAAAAGAGGAGCTGACCGGTGTTTATTACAAGTTCTTCCATTTGAAGTTTGATACAGACATGCAATCCTCTTGGCGGCTATACTGTGGCTTTTGTGATTGCAGGGAGCACAAGAAACTGGACTTTGACAACATTTGAAAGGGAGCTACAATTCCTCTTGGTAAGCCCCCAATCCTGTTATTTAACTAAATAAGTAGATGAGATAAAGAAATTGGGGTTTTTGAGATAATTGACCTGGAAGGTGAGTATTTTTGTGATAATTGCACAGATTTTGAGACACCTGTTGTTCATATTGTGTTCGGAAACCCGGTTGTTTACTAAAATGTCTATTGCTATTTGACTGCTGGATTGACCACAGGTCTGAAGAGTTGTAAGGCTGTCTTGAGATTAATCCTTTTCAATGATACGAGTTGGTTGTTCTTTTGCTTTTTTTAGTAAGAAACCAAGGTGATTGGAGATTTTGAGTCCAGCTTAGGAAACAGTTGGAAAACTGCCAAAATCCTTAAGATAGTTGTCAAATCTTAAGATAAAGAGTTTTGGCAGCTCGAGTATATTAAATTTTGAGAAAATAATGCATAAACAAAAATCAGATAGTCTTCTGAAGCATAAAAAAGAGTAATGAACAGTTTGCATCTTAAAAAACTCAATTAACAATGCCTTGCTCTTACTGACCAGGTTAAATCGATATTGATATCTAAAAAAAACAGTACATACCAGTTTTATTGGACTCATCAAAATCGTCTTTTTTTCTTTATCAAAACTCCTACAAATGTGAAGGAAGTTGGATTTGATCATTGATCCTTCGGCAGTTAGCTTAATGGAAAGTTATCTAACCCATAAGTATAAACGGTTACGCCTCAATAATGTTTACTCTAGCTGGTAACAAGTGAAACAAATCCTGCCGCAGAAATTTTTAATTCATACAATAACAACCTCAAAACTTCAACAACCTCAAAGCTTGTCTGTCGAATTAAACACAAAAAATCAATAAGGATTCAACTGCCAAATAAAACTTTGGAAATTCTTCACAACTCGTTTATTTTAACGCTTTTAGATTACTCGGATCTGTTAATTATGAGTGTAAGGAAAAATTTAGTCACATCAGTAGTACGACTTGGAAAGTGAGAATTAAATAAAACAATTTTCATATCTAATCACAGTAATTGATTGAGAATCAACAAAAATTTTAAAATCAATAAAAGTCTCTTTCAGCAAATTGATATACGCTAATTTTTTTTATATTTTAGATTTCATCACCAAATAAAAGCTAGCATTCAAAAGTAAGTTGCAGAGTCCAAGTGCAAACTACCACGTATATAGCCGAACAAAAAAGATCACTCTCCAAGTCTACAGCTTGACAAATTATCTCAATAAATCTTTTTCCAAAAAACGGCTAAAAAATGGAATAATCTAGCTTAATCTCTACGACCGTTAAGCATTATAACAAAAAAGTTAAAGCTAGTTTTAGAAGAAAAATTCTTGAATGTAGTTTTTCTATATTTACAGGAATCTGAGCGTTCAATTTGGAAAACTTTAGTTATTAAATAAATGGAAAGATCCCAGTGATCTTTATTCTAATTAGAAATTTTTTGTGAATTTATTTGTTTTTTACGCCGTTTGAATAAATATGCTTGCGCAAACGATTCCAAGTGCAAATTACCACAAACAAAGTCAATTAACGATCATTTTTCCAAGATAACAAGTCAAAAAGTTATCAAAAATTTTTTTTTCCCATAAAAAAGCTAGAAAAAGGAGCAATCTACCTAAAACTCCGGGAAAGTTAAATATTATAACAAAAAAGTATAAAAGAATTTAAAAAGAGATTTTTTGCGTTAAATTGTTCCTACATTTTCTGAATCTTTTTAAAGTTTTTAATATGTGAAATTTATCAATTTAACGGCGTTTAACTGAATATGCAACTATTTGTATATAAAGTACATTGAGACAAATTTAAGCGTTTTTCCGTCTTTCACTCCTTTACTCACATGAATAGCAACAATTTGTTAATCTCAAATTTCAAGAATCATTATATTGGCGGAGACCAACAGCCTATCAAATAAAACTAACAAAAGTATTTGGAAATCAATATGCAACTTCTC
The DNA here is from genome assembly GCF_964194025.1 of Convolutriloba macropyga. NCBI lineage: Eukaryota > Metazoa > Xenacoelomorpha > Acoela > Convolutidae > Convolutriloba > Convolutriloba macropyga. The sequence continues at coordinate 11,834 of NW_027450862.1, forward strand.
CGTGAAATTGATCTCGTCTTCTTTCTGCTTGCTGATCAAAATCGATACGATCATTAGATTTCCGATGCTTTGAGCCGAAACCCTAGAAATAAGACCAGGAGCGTTTAAAACATGAACACTGTTTTCATGAAAATCTAGGAGGCAGAGAAAAGAAAACAGTTTTGGCAGCAGACACAATGAAATTAGATACAGAAAGGGGAGCAGAAAAAATACATTATACATTACATTGTGCATTCTAGGCAAATACCAAAGCAACAGAAAGGGACCTCCTCTGGGCAATAGTCCCACAGATCAGGATGCCCCACAATAGTTGAAGATAAAGCTATAGAAAGAAAGAAAGAAATAATGAAAGAAAGAGAGAAAGAAAGAAAGAAATATAAAGAAAGAAAGAACGAAATCTGAACTCATACTGGGACAAGTTATTGAACAAATTCCTTTCTATCAACAAAAGCTTGAGATGATAAACCGAACTTTTTAATGATGCTTCGTCTCCGCAAACAAGATCAACATTGAAACAATTACCAATCAATTAAGTCAACAGAACGCATCCTATCTAGAAAAATGTTTTCTTATGTTTTCAATGTTTTCTTCCAGAACGCATAAAACGTATAAACCTTTGATTGTAGATTCCGAGAAATTGCAGCATGCACTTTCGCACTGTGTTCTAAAAAATGTCAACATTAGCAGTTTTCTCTGCACCATATAAATACGACATAAACTAGAAGATGTTGAACACCTATAGATTAAAAGACCATATCGAATCATTGGTTCAATAACGGAACGGTAATGAAGTATGCGAACGTTTCTACTGACGAATTTCCTGACTCTAGCGACATCAAACTCATGCTTTGATAAAGTGTTTCACAACCTTATCAACCTGAACGTCGAAAGAAAGAATTCCGTCTAAATGAATGCCCAAGTACCTCACAAAAACTGATGTCTCTCAGCGGTTAACAAAATCACATGAGTTCAGAATTTTTAACTTACAAATAAAAATAATTACAAGTAATCTACTTTTGCAGGCAATCAATATCAGACCAGTGCATCTGTCAGCCATAGTTTCTTCAGAATAAATAATTGTTGTATCAACCGCAAACCTATAAATGTCGAAATACTTGCAACTATTAAACAAGTTGATTGTATACATAAAGCAAACAAGACAGCCGCTTGTTGACCCTTTTGGCGCAACGCTACTGATTACATTGGAATCTGAGAACGCTCCATTTATGATCACAGTCTGTTGCTGGTTCAGGAAATAACTGCCGAACCAACTCAAAATGACTTCTCTCACGCCATAATTTTCCATTTTTTCAATCATCAAATTATCATGAACGGTATCGAAGGCTTTATTAAAGTCTAGGAAAACACAGAGATTTTTGTTTGACATTATAAATCGCTGTTTCTCAACTAACTTTGCGATTGCCAGTACCGTATTACATCTAGTTTGCAAGCCGAAGTGTTTTTCACTGTATCGTTTGTTCATAAAGCTAAACAATCTTTTATACATAGTTCGTTCCAAGACTTTGCTAATAACACGCAAAATATATACTGCTCGACAATTGCTAACCTCAAACATTGAGTCTTTTGTTGAAAAGCTCAGTTATACGTGCTTTTTTGAGACAATCTGAAAAACTGCTCAAAACGAACTGTTCAAAAGTGCAGTTAATTATGGCAAAATAACCGGAAGCATAGATTTTTGTATTCTCGCAGAGATACCATCGAGCCCAGTTGAATTTTTAAGATTAAGTGCAATGACTATTTTTTTAACCTCTTCATCACCTACTGGAAACAGAAACCTTGACTTTACAGCAGGTGAAAAATTGGGTTTTTTCCAAGTCTGATCAGCTTGTTGCAGATGATTGCTCACGATGACCGTGAAAGACCTATTGAACAATTAAGCTACTGTCTCGCCAACATGAACAGTAGCGCCACCGTCGATTCGAAGAGAAATTTCTTCGTTCTCTACCCGGTTACTGGTTAATTTGTTGATATCTCTGAAGATATTGGCTTAGGTTGAAATTGTATGCAGGGCATAATTGTTATAATACTGGCGTTCTTATTGGCTACCAGCCTGTTGACAACCTTACTCGCCATTTTCAATTTTGGCAGGAATATATAATTTTTTCCGTACTTTTTGAACTTTCTGTTTCTTTTTACCATTGCTCGCTGAACTTGCTTATCAAACTAGAGTACTTTTTTCCTACGAAAAACTATTGTCTTTATTGTTGTATAACTCTGGATGACAGACACGAGACCATTATTTAAAGATTCATTTTCCTTCCTCTAAGGAGTGTATTTTTTTAGGATCTTCATTGTTTGTGCCCCCCAGTACTTTAAGCGCCCCTTAGTTACAGAGCACGTGCCATTACATAGTAAATGATTATGTAAAATATGGCACTTGCGTCCGAGGTTGCGAATAATTTGCGCCCAGAAAGGTGGGAGGCACAAATGAAAACAATTCTATATTTATATGACTAAATGTGAACGGAATTGTTTTTTGAGTAAAATAAGAATTCACTCAGTTCGCATCACAGCTGTGTAACTGTTACTCTCTTTGAAGGGAGGCGACATCAACACAAGATTCAATGACATCTGGGATTCCTTGTCAAATTTGCTTCGTGACTTACTGCAAAAAGATAATGAAAGCGAACCATGACTGCATAGCTAAAAAAGTTAAAACTCGATATAAAAAAACTGGAACATTTTGGCATTAACTTTAAACTTCTGGTCCTCAAAAACGGGGTAAACAGGTAGCGCCCCGCGGTCATTAAGTTCTTAGGTTCTTAGAGGTTGAAGACCCCCACCCACTATTGCCCCCCTCAACCCACTGTTTCCCCGGTGCACCTCCCCGTGGCTAGCTGCTGACACAGCCAACCCCTCGCCGGTCGTTTGAGAACAATTCGCCGGGTGTTAATCGGTAATCTTCATGTTACAAAATTTTAACAAACTGGTAATTTTTCTATCAACAATCAAATTTACTGATTCTGATTTTGATTAATTAATAATTAAATGCTTTTCGGTACATCAGCAAAAAATGGTTTTCAAAGGTTGTTTGCAACACCTGATTAAGAGTTGAGAAATGAGAAGTGTGAACTAAGAAGTGAGAAAACAACTTTATTGATAAATCATTTTTTTGTTTCGTTTCAAACGCTTCTTTTTGAATTCGCATACACAGCAAGTGTTTTTCGACCCTGTTTTATTTCTGAAGCTGTTATATTATTGTGTTTTCTTTCAAGACATGGAAATCTTGTACTTATTGGGTATTCTATTCTACGACGATCAAAAATTCTTTTCTTTTTGAATTCTTCTCGAACTTTAATCAATTTATAAGATATCAAAAAAGCAGTCATTAATTTCCTATTGGATATTCTGCCTGCTTCATCAGCGAAGAGATCCTTCCAATCTTATTTCCACTCACATTTTTTAAATCCATTTTTAGGTCACAAACGAAAAATAAAAATGCTTTAGATTTTTTTAAGTCTCATTTAGAGCAAATACGCGTTGTCACCATGTTTTCAAAAAACATCAAAAAATTACCACAAGCACGGTGGAACAAAGATCATTTTTTTCCAAGATAACAAGTCAAAAATTTATCAACAAATTTTTTCCATAAAAAAGCTAGAAAAAGGAGCAATCTACCTAAAACTCCGGGAAAGTTGAATATTATAATCAAAAAAAGTAAAAATAGTTTAAAAAGAGATTTATTGAGTTAAATTGTAACTACATTTTCTGAATCTTTTTAAAGTTTTTAATATGTGAATTTTATCGCTTTAACGGCGTTTAACTGAATATGCAACTACTTGTATATAACGTACATTTAGTCAAGTTTAAGCGTCTTTCAGTCTTTCACTCTTCCCTTCACATGAATTGCAACATTTGTTCTGTCGCAAATGTCATGAATCAGTATATTAGCGGAGACCAAAAGCCTATGAAAAAGAACTGACAAAAATAGGAACTCAAGGTGCAACTCTTCCGTGAAATTGAACTAGTCTTCTTTCTGTCTCCTGATCGAATAAGATAGGTTCCCTAGATTTCCCATCCTTTTAGGCAAAATCATTGAAAATAGACCAACAGCGCTTAGAACATGAACACGGTTTTTAAGAAAAACTACAAGGAAAATAACAAGTAACAATGGGAGCCTACACAATGTATTAAGCTACAAATAGGGGAGCCTCATAGCAAATCAGTGACATTTCTCTAAGGATTGTATGTTCTGAGACCTTTACTGTGTGTAACCCCCAATAAACTGGGAAATGAATGAAACCTTTTTCCGATCTAATCACAACAATTTGACTGATTGGGAATCAACAAAAACGCTAAAATCAACAAAAGTGTCAACAGCGAGTTGATATGCGCTCAATTTTTTAGGTTTTAGATTACATCACTAATAAAAAGCTGGCATTCCAAATAAGTTGGAGATTCAAAGGGCAATTGCCACGTACACAGTCGAACAAAGAAATTTTCTTCATGATAACAGGTCAAAAACTCATCTACAAATTTTTTATTCTATAAAACAGCTAAAAAAGAAACAAACTACCTTAATTTCTAGGAAAGTAAGGTATTATCAAGAAAGTGAAAGAATGTTTAAATACAAATTTTTTGACGTAATTTGCTACTAAACTAATTGAATCTTAATTAATGTTTTAATATGTGATTTTTTTGTTTTAACGGCGTTTAACTAAATAGGCAACTATTTGTATATAAAGTACATTGAGTCAAATTTAAGCGTTTTTCCGACTTTCACTCCTTCACTCACATGAATAGCAACAATTTGTTAATCTCAAATTTCAAGAATCAATATATTGGCGGAGACCAACAGCCTATCAAATAAAACTAACAAAAGTATTTTGAAATCAATATGCAACTTCTCCGTGAAATTTATCTCGTCTTTTTTCTGCCTGCTGATCGAGTTCGATAAGATCATTAGATTTCCGATGCTTTGAGACGAAACCCTAAAAATAAGACCAGGAGCGTTCAAAACATGAGCACTGTTTTCATGAAAATCTAGGAGCCAGAGAAAAGGAAACAGTTTTGGCAGCAGACACAATGAAATTAGATACAGAAAGGGGAGCAGAAAAGATACATTATACATTACATTGTGCATTCTAGGACAAATACCAAAGCAACGGAATGGTACCTCCTCTGGGCATTAATCCGACAGATCAGGATGCCCCACAATAGTTAAAGATAAAGCTATAGAAAGAAAGAAAGAAATAACGAAAGAAAGAGAGAAAGAAAGAAAAAAATATAAAGAAAGAAAGAAAGAAATCTGAACTCATACTGGGACAATGTATTTAACAAATTCTTTTCTATCAACAAAAGCTTGATATACCGAAAGATGATATACCGAACGTTTTATTGATGCTTCGTCTCCGCAAACAAGATCAAACTTGAAACAATTACCAATCACGTAAGTCAACAGAACGCATCCTCTCTAGGACGATGTTTTCTTATGTTTTCAATGTTTTATTCCAGAATGCATTAAACGTATACACCTTTGATTGTAGATTCCGAGAAATTGCAGCATGCACTTTCTCACTGTGTTTTAAAAAATGTCAATTTTAGCAGTTTTCTCTGCACCATATAGATACGACATAAACTAGAAGATGTTGAACACCTATAGATTAAAAGACCATATCGAATCATTGGTTCAATAACGGAACGGTAATGAAATATGCGAACGTTTCTACTGACGAAATTCATGACTCTTGCGGCAGCAACCTCATGCTTTGACAAAGAGTTTCACAAACTTATCAACCTGAACGTCGAAAGAAAGAATTCTGTCTAAATAAATGCCCAAGTACCTCACAAAAACTGATATCTGTCAGCGGTTAACAAAATCACATGAGTTCAGAATTCTTATTTTACAAATAAAAAAAATTACATGTAATCCACTTTTGCGGGCAATCAATGTCAGACCAGTGCATCTGTCATCCATAGTTTCTTCAAAATAAATAAGTGTTGTATCAAGAGCAAACATATAAATGTCGAAATAGTTGCAACTAATAAATATCAAAAAGTTGTTTGTATATATAATGCGAAAAAGACAGCCGCTTGTTGACCCTTTTGGCACAACGCTACTGATTACTTTGGAATCTGAGAACGCTCCATTTATGATCACAGTCTGTTGCTGGTTCAGGAAATAACTGCCGAACCAACTCAAAATGACTTCTCTCACGCCATAATTTTCCATTTTTTCAATCATCAAATTATCATGAACGGTATCGAAGGCTTTATTAAATTCTAGGAAAACACAGAGCTTTTTGTTTGACATTATAAATCGCTGTTTCTCAACTAACTCTGCGATTGCCAGTACCGTATTACATCTAGTTTGCAAGCCGAAGTGATTTTCACTGTATCGTTTGTTCATAAAACTAAACAATCTTTTATACATAGTTCGTTCCAAGACTTTGCTAATAACACGAAAAACATATACTGCTCGACAATTGCTAACCTCAAACATTGAGTCTTTTGTTGAAAAGCTGAGTTATACGTGCTTTTTTGAGACAATCTGAAAAACTGCTCAAAACGAACTGTTCAAAAGTGCAGTTAATTATGGCAAAATAACCGGAAGCATAGATTTTTGTATTCTAGCAGAGATACCATCGAGCCCAGTTGAATTTTTAAGATTAAGTGCAATGACTATTTTTTTTTACCTCTTCATCACCTACTGGAAACAGAAACTTTGACCTTACAGCAGGTGAAAAATTGAGTTTTTTCCAAATCTGATCAGCTTGTTGCAGTTGATTGCTCACGATGGTCGTGAAAGACCTATTGAACAATTAAGCTAATGTCTCGCCAACATGAACAGTAGCGCCACCGTCGATTCGAAGAAAAATTTCTTCGCTCTCTAACCGGTTACCGGTTAATTCATTGATATCTCTGAAGATATTGGCTTAGGTTGAAATTGTATGCAGGGCATTATTGTTAAAATACTGGCGTTCTTATTGGCTACCAGCCTGTTGACAACCTTACTCGCCATTTTCAATTTTGGCAGGAATATATAATTTTTTCCGGACTTTTTGAACTTTCTGTTTCTTTTTACCATTGCTCGCTGAACTTGCTTATCAAACTAGAGTACTTTTTTCCTACGAAAAACTATTGTCTTTTTTGTTGTATAACTCTGGATGACAGACACAAGACCATTATTTAAAGATTCATTTTCCTTCTTCTAAGGAGTGTATTTTTTTAGGATCTTCACTGATTGTGCCCCCCAGTACATTAAGCGCCCCTTAGTTACAGAGCACGTGCCATTACATAGTAAATGACTATCTAAAATATAGCACTTGCGTCCGAGGTTGCGAATAATTTGCGCCCAGAAAGGTGGGAGGCACAAATGAAAACAATTCTATATTTATATGACTAAATGTGAACGGAATTGTTTTTTGAGTAAAATAAGAATTCACTCAGTTCGCATGACAGCTGTGTAACTGTTACTCTCTTTGAAGGGAGGCGACATCAACACAAGATTCAATGACATCTGGGATTCCATGTCAAATTTGCTTCGTGACTTACTGCAAAAAGATAATGAAAGCGAACCATGACTGCATAGCTAAAAAAGTTAAAACTCGATATAAAAAAACTGGAACGTTTTAGCATTAACTTTAAACATCTGGTCCTCAAAAACGGGGTAAACAGGTAGCGCCCCGCGGTCATTAAGTTCTTAGGTTCTTAGAGATTGAAGACCCCAACCCACTATTGCCCCCCTCAACCCACTGTTTCCCCGGTGCACCTCCCCGTGGCTAGCTGCTGACATAGCCAACCGCTCGCCGGTCGTTTGAGAACAATTCGCCGGAGGAGAATCGGTAATCTTCATGTTACAAAATTTTAACAAACTGGTAATTTTTCTATCAACAATCAAATTTACTGATTCTGATTTTGATTAATTAATAATTAAATGCTTTTCGGTACATCAGCAAAAAATGGTTTTCAAAGGTTGTTTGCAACACCTGATTAAGAGTTGAGAAATGAGAAGTGTGAACTAAGAAGTGAGAAAACAACTTTATTGATAAATCATTTTTTTGTTTCGTTTCAAACGCTTCTTTTTGAATTCGCATACACAGCAAGTGTTTTTCGACCCTGTTTTATTTCTGAAGCTGTTATATTATTGTGTTTTCTTTCAAGACATGGAAATCTTGTACTTATTGGGTATCCTATTCTACGACGATCAAAATTTCTTTTCTTTTTGAATTCTTCTCGAACTTTACTCAATTTATAAGATATCATAAAAAGCAGTCAATAATCTCCTATTGGGTATTCTGCCTGCTTCACCAGCGGTGAGATCATTCCAATTTTATTTCTACTCACATTTTTTAAATCCATTTTCAGGTCACAAACGAAAAATAAAAATGCTTTAGATTTTTTTAAAAGTCTCAACTAGAGCAAATACGCGTTGTCACCATGTTTTCAAAAAACTTCTCTTGAAATTCAACAAAGAAGAACTAATTGCAAAGCTTTTCGAGACCGTTGAAAAAATGCAAAAAAAATAATAACAAAAATTGAAGAAGTACTTCTTAACTATGAAATGAAGAACTTAACTGTCGGACATCATAAAGAAATTATTGATCGCATGGAAAGAGATAACGAATTTTCCAAAAAACAAATTGCGAAAATTATTGATCGTTTACATGAGAGAGAGAGGAGACGTCAAAAGCAACAGTCGTGTTGATCCTCCACTGAAACTTATCAACCACAATTGATACCCTGATTTGCCAAGCAATTAGGGATGTACCTTTCGGAAAGCAAATCAGCTTGACATTTCGCAGCAAACTGCAATCAACTCTTATTTGTCTGCAACAACAGGAGATATTTCTAATTTGGTTGATTGTGTGTCCCTCTGGAGCCAAAATTGAAACATTATTTGTACATGTCGGTCATAATTCAATTGATAAATGTGTTTCTGGACAGCAGGAAGCAACTCAACTCATAGAATCAGACAACAAATTTATGCTAAAATTCAAACTTTATCGTTTTGCTATGTGAAAATTTGGTCGGGTAAAAGACGGTTGCTATGGAAGAAAAACAAACAACGAGGTAATATATAAATTCAATAAACATCTGGAAGTGGTAAGCCTGGAGCTTGATGGCTCCGATCCTCGGTCACGAATTGGAGTTTTGGAGTATGCGCTATCAACCGATGATATTTGTTTTGATGGAGGTCATCCAAATAAGAGTGCTGAAAAATCTGGAAGAAAACATACCTCACTGTAATAAAACACATAGCATTCCAGCATCACAAAAAAAAATCAACCTTAGAAATTCCATTGAAATTTGAACTTTAATTGCGCTTATTAGCTTTCTTTGACATAATAATTTTTACCATTTGTTCTTTTTTTTCTGTTTTTTTTTGTAATTGTGAAAGTCGAGGTATACATTAAGCAACGTAACTTATATCAACTAAATAGGAAACATGACAATTTAGAACATATGCTGATTTATCTCCAGAGAATGCTGATTTTGTTATTCCTTGCGGGTGTTTGCAGTGTTTCATTTTTTCTTAACAAAAGTTTTTTTTTGCTTCTTTGGCGTCACCTAAGAAAAAAAATGGATGCTTCTAATTTCTCTACTTTGCTTGATGCTTTATTTGGTGCTCAAAATGGCATTTAGTTACTGCTTTTCAACAATCGCTGTATACAAAACAATAATCTAGATATATCAAACTTGCTTCAGCAGCTGGACTCGGAAACTATTGCAATAGTAATTGAAACTTGCATGAGCGAATGAAAAAGCTTGAATATAAGCCCCAGCACTGAGCTCAATTTTTTGCATAAAGTTGGTCACATCAAACAAGGGCAGCCAAGGGTGGGGATTTAGGAAAATGGATTCCTTATAATTAAATTTTAAACTCAAAGGACAATTTGAGGTAGCTGATCAGATATTTTTTGAAACATTGTGCCCGGAACCAGGCAATCTTTTAGCGGAAAAAATGTCATTAACATCTTTTATTGTCCAGATCAAAGCCTGGGTGACTTTTTCTAGACAAATTAAGTGCCTGGGTTTCCAATGCGTTTCCAACTATAGATACTATTCTTTTGTTGGTGACTTTTTCTAGACACATTAAGTGCCTGGGTTTCCAATGCGTTTCCAACTATAGATTCTATTCTTTTGTTGGTGACTTTTTCTAGACACATTAAGTGCCTGGGTTTCCAATGCGTTTCCAACTATAGATTCTATTCTTTTGTTTGGTGATTATAACATTGATATGTTGAGCATAAACGCACAAAACAACTCTCAGAGTTTTGCCGCGGGACTAAGATTATTGTTATCCAACATTGATATTCCTACATGAATAAATATTTTCAAAAGAAGTTCGATAGATCATTCTTTTTCAACTAATGAGCGAATCATGAGTCGGAAAATCTGCTTACCTCCTTTCAATGTTCATCATAATATATTTTTTCTGAGATTAAGTTTTTTTTAGAAGAAAAACAAAATTTTTTTATTAGACGAGATACAAAAAATTTCGTCGATTAAAAAATTCAATACAGATCTGGCTCTTGCAGATTTGAAAAGTTTATCAACGAAGAAACTGCAATAAAATGTATGCAGAGTTTAGAAGAATCTTTTTTTGCACTCGAGAAAAATGCACAAACAGAGGAGAAATTATTTTCCAATATAAAAAAAACTCCTACAGATAAACCTTGGGTGACAAAAGAACTAAACAGCTAGTTGCTGGGAAACACGGTTACTTCAATGAAAATATATTGACACAAAGTGCTTATTCAGATGTTTCATTTAAAACGTTTTGCAAACTTGAAAATCGAAAGTTAAAAAAGCACAAAATCATTTTTCAGATGGTTATTTTAAAGAAAGTTGAACCTTCAAAAAAGAAATGGAATTTCATTAAGAAGAAAATTGGAATGAAAATAACAGTCCAATTATCACTGAAATTCATTGTCAAAAAACGAAACACAAAGTCAATCTGTAACGCTTTTACCATAGTTTTTAGCGAAATGGGCATCTACAGAGGACAGATTGTTCCATTAAACATCAAAAAATAGTGCGGAGGTTTCTTGATTTTAAATTTATGCCTTTTAATTTGAGGGAAAACTATAAAATTATTGACAATCTAGGCAACAACAAGGCACAAGGGCCGGTATACTTCAATGCTTGGGCATTGAGTTCCGGAAAATATGTTACTGGAATACATCTTCAGATTATATTTAACGATTGTATTCAAGAGAAAGTTTTTAACTTTTTTTAATGATGCACACAAAACGTCAATTTTCAGAAAACGAAGGTTTCTGACTCAAATAAATATCGTCCAATTTCCGTGACACCAACCACTGCAAAAAATTTTAAAAGACTCTTATTCAATCAGTTAGTAGACTATCTTACAAAATATGCGCTCTTGAACAAAAGGTTTCAAAAACGTTTCATTTTTTCAATTCACAAAGTCGTCTACTGATGCTGCGCTTTATTTTATTGAAAAAATACTGGGAAATTTGGAAGATACAGGCGCTGTGTTCTTAGATCTTGCAAAAACTGTCAATTCACATTCACATGAGATCTTCCTCAAGAAAAATTAAAAAATCAATCTCTCTCAATCAACAATTTTTTTTCTCAAAGCTTTACTCGCAAATCGAATACAATGCTCGAAATTAGGTTTTGATTAATCAGATTAAAAAAATCAATCAAAGTGGTCAACAAGGATTTGTGTTGGAACGTTTTATTTTTCTGTTATATGTCAACTCTTTTCCAGAAAAAACTGGAGGGTGAACATAAGGCTGTTCATTTTGCGGATGACACTATTATTATATGCAAAATTGAATATTATGAAAAAAATTGAAATTATATCCCAACGAACAGAAGAATAGCTGACAGAGAATCAACTGACTTTAAATGCCAATTAAACAGATGTTATACTTTTACAAATCATTCCAATTGGGATTCAGAGTTTACTTTTAAATCTGAAGTTATCAAACCAGCTCATGCTTGTTGTTATCTGAGAATACAAATGGATTCAAACTTACCTTTGAAGTTCACCTGAAATCAGTTTTAAGCAAAATAGCTGCTGCAATTTGTTCTTTGTATCTTGTAAGAAATCAAATTCCTTTGAAAGTAAAAATTGCTGTTTTCATGTCAGTTGTACTCTCTCATCTTTCTTTCATTTGAGTTTTTCATCAATCTCTTATAGCAAAAAACATCAACCGCAAAAGCAAGCAAATTAACTGGGGTATAAAATTTTGCTCTCATCTTTTCATTAAGGATGGAATCCTGTCATCCGAATTCTTGTCTCAAAAGTTAGCATAATGAAGCTACAAACAGATATAAGACATTGGGAAGCGTCCGAAAATTTAAAAATATTTACTAGTCGCCATAACGTTAGACAGAACAAAAGAACAAATAAAATATTTTTAAATAGAAAACGAAGTGGAGTAATCAATCTTTGATCTTGAAAAGTGTCAAAAGTGGAACAATTTGCCCTCTTCCATAAAAAATTTGAACAATAAAAATTGCTTTAAAAATGTTTTAACCGAGTTTTTGCTCAATCAGACCTCAGAAGTTCCCGCTAATAGACAAATAGGAGCCTTCAAATCTTATTTCTACTATGAGAAAAAACAGCCACAGTTTTGAGATTTTTATGTTAAAAACAAAACTGATTTTTATATTAATAGGAATAAGATTAGCAGGCTTTTCCAGTATACGCACGTGTCCCAAAAATTGCACACGGCAGCGCAGTAAGACGTCTGGAGTACTTACTCCCGTTCTTCGAACAACTCCTTGAACATGGTAGCTGTTTTGGCTATCGCGTGAACGCCCCGAAGTTTCAATTGATTGGAAAAAAGGCGTCAAAAATCAAAGATCTCAGGTTGTTTGAGGGGATTTCAGTTGAAATTGTTGAAGGCTGCTGCCTGCTAGGATCTGTAATTGGCAAGGAGAAAACCTATGAGAACTTTAATATAACCACAACTGGAAAATATTCCAACTTGTTGATTTCTTAAAATTGGGGCAGATAGACAAAACATCCCCTCAGAACGCTTACACATGCCTCACAAGAGGCGTGCAATGAAAATTAAATTTCTTGTCCCGGACAAAGCCAATCTCACGGAATATCTCCACAGACGCAGAAGCCAATATCCCAGCGCACCACGTCCCATCGTCGTTCTTTGATTCTCCCGCGTCTCAATCCAAACGGCGATTGCATTCGCTACGAACCCGGGAGGGCGGACTTCATATCAAGGATCCAATAGATTCCGAAACGGAGCACGCTGCTTCGCTGAAACTATTCGCTCCTCTTGAAGATGAGTATCGAGAAAATGCTAATCTCAACCAAAAACGCATAACGCACTACGAACGAATCGCACGCCTAAATTTTATTTGCTCGCGAAAGAAGGGTGTTAATGGAAGCCTTCAGATTTCACACCGAGCAACGCCAATCAATAGGAAAGGCTTCGGAAAATGGAGCATCGAACTGGCTCACTAATCTACGGCTTAAATGTTACGGCTTAAATGTTACAGTTTCTACGGCTTTACACTAACGAAGTCCAAATTTAGAGACGGGTTTTGCGTTAGGGATAACATTGAAGCCAAAAATAAGCCAATTAATTGTCCATATGTGAAAAGTTTACCCTATCACATGCTCTCAACTGTGCGAAGGGGGGTATACACACATGAGACACAACGAGATCCGAGAAACTTTTGCTAAAATCATGCATGACGTTTACTATAATGCTAAAGTTGAGTCGACTCTTCAGTTGCTTCAAGGCGAGTCCTTTACACACAAAACTACTAGCACTGATGAAAACGCGCGATTAGACATTAAAGCAATTGTCCTATGGGGGTCAAGGTTCAGCCGTTATTTCTTCGACGTGAAGATCTGTAACCCACTTGCCAAGTCATGCCGGAAAAACTCTGAAGCGTACAAGTATCATGAGTCTTTAAAGTGCCTGAAGTATGAGCAACGAATACTTGACGTCTAGAAGAGTAACTTCGTGCCACTCGTGTTTTGCTGCATGGGAGGGGGGGGGGCAAAACCGTCCGCAGCGCGCACTATTAAACAAGTGGATAGCAAAATTGCCGAAAAGAATGACGAATCATACTCCGACGCATTAACGTACATACGCACGAAAATTGCTCTTCTGCGCAGCGCTATCATATGCCTCAGAGGGTGCCGTGGTTCCAAACGGCCGACCAGCATTGATAGTTCTTGCAGTGCCATTGTGCGGGAGGGGAGACTAGATTCATAACAAATTAGCCTATATAGAAATTCAATTCTTTTGACGCAGCTCTAAAAGAGTTATATTGCCTTGTCCTTAAAATTATATACGATACAGTCGATACAGTGATGTTTATGTTTATATTTCTCATGACGCAGCTCTAAAAGAGCTATAGTGCCTTGTCTTTTAAATTATATACGATGAAGTGATGTCTCATAGTGGACGATCACTACTCATCCATTGGATTATCCTTCGTGGCTTCAGAGCAAACCCCCTTTAATATAACAGGAAAAAAAGAAATATGAATTTTAAAGCGTGTAGATATCTAACCTTAGGGTTATATTCTGAGTAATTTAAATATTTAAACAAAAAAGGGACTAGAGTATCTGGCTTCACCAGTCTTTACCCCCAACATAATGCTAGAACATAGTGATTGAAAAAAGAATGCTGTATAAAGTATTTCGACCTCACAGCAATTTTTTTATGCGGAAACTTTGTGTCAAATGAGATTTTCCTGTGCTTCAATAGTATTTCTGTTTAAATTTTTTTTTTGTAAATGCTTACTTTTTTCAGAAGAATGGAGAAATTGGTGGCTCTATGTCTTATCTTTGTGGGTGCTGCTTCTGCTCATCCGTTACTTTTGTGGAGCTCAAGGTATTAGAATTTCAATTTTTTATTACTTCATTAACGTTTGAGTGCTCGAAAGAGTATAAAAATGATCGTTGTTCAATTGAATTGTAACCATAGTTTTACTGTGTTGTTCGTTACAGCTAATGACGTTTAGTAGTCTTCATCAATATTTAAGCGTGCATTCAAGCATGTCCTCCTCAGTACGTATTTGGTTCTAGTTGCAATGTCAAGTTGGGCAAGCAATTCTCGTTTTAAAAAGGATAACAGAAACAATTTCGTTTGCCGCCCAAAAACCTCTTGCCTTTTTAAGAAAGATAACAGGACTTTGAGAGATACAGTCATCTCGATAAGTGGCAAGAAATTCTACACAGTGCGTAAAAAGCCACCAGATTCTCGTAAAACGGAGGTGTGCAAATACTTCTTGGAGGGAAAGTGCACTAAGCCACATTGTCCTTATAGCCACATAGCTCGTTCCAACAGATTTTCAGTGTGCCAAGAATTCTTGCTTAATAAGTTCTGCCCGCGCGGATCTAAATGCGTGCAACGTCATGTCACTAATGCCTCAAAGAGACCAAGTAGTTCTCAGAGTAAGCATATCTGGAATAGAGCATCATCTCTTAACAAATCACAGAAAATGAATCCGAATTCTAAAAGACGGTTGGAGACACAACAATCAGACCGAACTGCAACACAATCAAGTGCAACAGATTATTGTAATAACAACAGTTTCCTTCTTATTCAATCTGAACATCACCCTATACACAACATTGATTTGCCAGAAGACGATGAACTTGACTTCTTGAAAGACTTTCTTAGCGACGAGTCCTCAATATTGCCTAGCTTTTTGCAAAAGTAGTTATCCTGTAGCGTTAGTTATTAGTAAGTTATCCTGTAGCGTTAGATGAGACTATTCAGCAATAAATTTTGTGACTTGTAACTTTTCTTAATTGTGAGGTTGATGAACTAAAGTAACATTTGAATACTGAGTATTTTGGTTGTTTCAGTGATCTTCGCTCCTTCTACAAGATAGCTTTAGGCACAGATCTCAGCGATCCAGATTTCAACAACAAGATCTTAGCTCCATTGTGCGGAAATGCGCAATTTGTGGTCTTCAATGTTGATAATGTAAGTTAAGTTGCTTGCTTATCAAACAAATCGGAATACTGAAACCATTCAACTTGATGTCTAATGTGAAAGTGCATGACAATATTATGCACGTCTCTGGTATAATTAAACATCTCAAATAACTTCATGCAAATTTCAAGAGCATGTTTTCTAGGTGCTAAAACACATGTTTTCTAGGTGGTAAACTTCACTGAAGCGCTGTACTGTTCTGTATTGGCTTTAAAATAAAAGGGGTCTTTTCAACAATCGCTTCCCTCTGTTACAAATGGGCTGGTAATTGAGAGCAATTTTTTTTACCAATCAGAGATTATCAGAACCGTAAGCTGATGTCCAAATATTGATTACTATGTTACATAACATTCAATTCAGTTATGGAGGGGGAAAATTTATACTAAAGAGAGAGAGAGAGAGAGAGAGAGAGAGAAAGAGAGAGAGAAAGAGAAAGACTTAATTCCCGATTAAGGGCCAACAACTAAAAATCAATGAAATTCATTTCTACTATTTAACATTTACAAAGCTCGTACAAGTGGGGCAATTGCAACAAACAAACCATGAGCATCGAAAACAGGGATTGAAACATGGGATGATGGATTGAAAATGTTCAACAATCTTGTTGATCTTGAAGTAGTCATCATCAATTATCCCATGACGATAGAAAAAGTTGATCATGTTGATGGACCGTTCGTAGAAAGATCCAGGGGCTACTTTACGTTTGAGTTTGAACTTGTTTCTCCGTCTTCTCGTCACAGTCTTCTCGTCACACCAAGAGATAAAACTTAACATTATCACAGAAGTCGCTCAATAGCTTCCTTTGGGCCAAGAGAATGAACTAGGTGACAGAGGGGAATCGATTGTTGAAAAGATCAAGAAAAATAAGATGTTGAACTAACTTTAGTGGCCTATTTTGTTTCAGCTATCGTACGTGTCATTGTCAGAGGTTGCGGACGAAACTTCGCCTGGATGGAGTTTTGTCAAGGTCAGTTAGAAATAGATTACCATCTGAACTTTTGTTCAGGGGAAAACCCAAAACTTGTTTTGATTTTCCATCACTGTTGAGATTGTAAATGGTGCTTAAACCAATAATAATAATATATTTGAATCATTTTCGCTTCTCAAATTATTCACTCGTTAATTTTCCAGAATGCACTCATGGGAGCTAAGTTGGAAAAGCTTCTGGAATATTCAGGCAAAGGCGAAAACCCAGCCTTGTGTGGAGCCCAGTATATTCCAATAAAGTAAGTTTGGCTTTTTCCGCCGAATTTCAGTTATTAGCATAACATACCAAAGTTTAAATTGTCAATGTTTCAGGGACAGGAAGGACGTGACGATTGGTAAGATAACATCTCGTGTAATTGTTGTCCTATCATTTTCGATTACCCTGCTAATAAACCCCCTCTGACTGAAACAGACCCCAACAGAATTAAGTCCTCGTCAGTCCTTCGACAGCAATTTGTCCGACATTAGTCGTTTGTTGATCAAGGGTTCCTTCCAAATGAGGGATAATATTTCAACCAGGCCATGTAGACAATCACTTATTAATAGCCGCACAGCGATAGCTGAGCCTATTATTGGCCTTCTCTTGGTTTTTTACAATTCAAAGAATTTGAATTGTATTGGGGTGCTGTCTTCTTTTTATGATCTGTTCACACATTTTCATGATTTTTGAAGTCAAATTGGAGTAGTGATTTTGGTCACGCCGAAACAGGAAGTGGAGCAAAAAAGCGAGTTGCTTTGCGGCGAAAAATTTTTTCGCTCCAATTTTAAAGGAGAATGACAAAACGGTCTTTGAAGAAAAATTCGCTTTCTCGCTTATCAAAACCATAAGTGGTTTTTCTTCACATGCAGCAATTTCACTGTGATTTTTACTGTTTTTAATAGCCGCCCTCATCTTCTCAGCCGGCTATTATAGCGACCCTATTTTTTTTACTTCGTCGAATAAAAAATGTTTCGCTTTCCCTCATTTTGCCGCTTTTTCAACATTTTGCGTGATATCTTTTTGACTTCTCTAGGCTAGTTTATCTCTTCTCTCATTCTGCTAAAAGTGATTTTGAACAGCAGTTGCTCAGCAAAGCAATTCAAAATGAACAGAGTCAGTATAAAAAATTGAAGTCAGAAGAAACGGGATAAACCCATAAAGCCCAATTTTAGATGCCCGCTATTTGAACGTCGTTCCTATAAGTCTTATTTACCATCTCTAATGCTTATTGTTATTGATAGTAGCCCCTGTAGCCTCTCTCTAAGAAACAGAAGTATGTTCAACTACGAAATGCCATCAAAATAAATCGGACTTAAAAAAATGTTTTTGTACAAAAATCTTTTTCAATATCTTCTCTGTTATTTCAATCCCAATCATGCTTATTGGAATCAACGGCGGCTATTTTCCGGCAATCTGCCGGGTATGTTTTCAATTTTTTGGATTGGATTTTCTAAATGGTTTTCTCTGTCCATTCATAGTCCGTTCTATGTCTATTTTTCTGTTTAGTCAATGAAAATTCTTTGAATTGTACGTCAGGACTTGTCCTGCTATGCTTTTTCTTTCGTCAAGATTTTTGTTACGACCATATGATGTCACAACGACTTCAAATCTGCTTTTTGTTTCTTCTTTCATGCAATTTTAACTGAATTGCGTGCGTGACGTCATTTTTCGCTCTTAATAGAGCGAGTTTTTTACAATTCAAAGAATTTGAATTGTATTGGTGCGCTGTGTTTTTTTAAGATGTTTTCACACATTTTTCAACGACTTTGATCTTTCAAAACTGGATAAACAGGTAAAGCCCAGCGGTCATTAAGTTTCGTTAGAAGCCCAAAGTGGGTTTTGGTAGTCCTTCAAGTGCTTATAGTGGTGCAGAATGGGGCATTTTTTCATTTTTTTGTGATTTTTTTGTTTTGATTAGTCTTAGGTTGAAGTTTTTAAACGTGGATGAAGGCCTTTTGCGAGACAAAATTGCTTGTTATGGCCACTTTATGAGCTATATGTTTTGGTATTACAAACACAAACACGCAAAATGATACTAATTTTTGCAATTTCTTTCAGGTTTTTTGAAAATTTTGAGTTCTTTTTAGACCTAGGTGCCAAGAAACCCCCTCTACGGTTTGCTTAAGGGTTTGATGATAGACTACTGCATAGTTTCTTTTGGTAATAGAATGGTTTTCAACTTTTTGCCATTATGACTTAGCATTTTTTGACAAAACTTGCAATTTTTTTTTCATTTTTTTTAACATTTATTGTCATTATTCAAGTTGTTTGAGTCCCAGGGGTCAGAAAATCTCATCAGGGGTTGGATAAGAAGTTATTGAAAAATTTTTAGCTGCCATTGAATAGGCTTCAACTTTGGAATATCACAAATTTTAGCAATTTTTTTTTGACAAAATTCGCATTTTTTTCAGGTTTTTGAAAATTTTTGTCATTTTTTGCAGTTTTTCTAGCTTCACGGACCAGGCCATCTTCTTTGAGGGTTGTTAATAGGGCACTGCATAGTTTCTAGTAACAATGGAATGGTTTTTAACATTTTAATGTCTCGAATTTTAGCATTTTTTATCAGGTCTGCAATTTTTTTGATATTCGTCCGTTCTCAAGTGCGAGGAAACATATTCCACGTTCTGATAAAAAGTTACTGCATGGTTTTTTGTTTCAATGGATTTGTTTTCAACAATTTAACCTTTCGACTTTTAGAAATTTTTTGATAAAATATGCAAATTTTTTCAAGCTTTTTCAAAATATTTGTAATTTATTTATTTTCTGGCCTCAGTAGCCAGTTAACCTCATCCAGGGTTAGATAGTATGTTGTTAAATAGTTGCTAGGGGGCAATTCAATGGCCTTCAACATTTTAGTTGAACGAATTTCTATTTTTTGAAGTTTGGCCTATCGATCTATGCTCCAATGAGTTTTTTAAAGCTTAGAATTGGTTTACTGGATAGACTCTAGAGACACAGAATTGATTCTGAATATATTTATATCACGATATTCAGCAACATTTACTTATAGTTTGCAATTGATGATTTCTTTTTCTAAATTTTTTGTTCAATTTCGAGTTAGTCGATCTTCAAGGGCCAATGAATTTTTTTCAGCTCTTGGAGATATAATACTGGACCGATTTCAAAACAAAAATTGGTTTTGAGCATATTTTTGAAATAGGTATTTTAAAGGGAAACATTTTGCCTTAAGTTTAAAAGCTTCAAGAGTTTTAGCATTGAGTATATTTTTGTTTAGTTTTGATTCTTTTAGTTTCTCAATATTTTGATGATTTTGTTTGTGTTCTGGCTGGCATTGTTCAGTTGATCTGCTGGTCAGGTAGAGTACGTCTGAGTTTTTCATTCAATTCTTTGAATTGTTTTTCAGGACTTGTCCTGCTATGTTTTGTTCATTCGCGTGATTAAATTTTTGGTCACATATGACTTACCTCACTCTCAAAAATGACTTCCTGACTTTGAAATGGACTTTTTTTACTTTAATTCAAAGAGATAAGGTCAAGTGAATGTGTGTCACTCTAAATTAAGCTTATTTGAGAGCAGCTGATAGAGGCAGCAATAACTTATACAGATTATTAATCAAAATTTAACATCTCAGCCTTCAATGAAACGACTGTTTTTTTGGTCTGTCTTTTTTACTATATTTTTTTTGAGACTGCAGATCTACAAAGCTATTGCGGCTATTTTTTGGCAATCTGCCAGCTATGTTTTAATTATCCAAAAAGTCCGTTATGTTGGAAGGGGTTGTTGTAGCTGTCGGCTTTAATTTTGACTTTTGACAGTTTTTGTCGTTTCAACCCAATCATTCGTTATAAGATATTTTAAGCTATTCTGCGCAATTTGTTAAATAAATTGACGCATAGATCACAGGTTCAGTGTACCATTCAGTAACAATGTAGGGTGAAATGAAGGTTTGAGATATTAAGCTTAGATTTGCATAGTTAGTGAACTTGGTTGCTATCGATTCCGTGATTCCATTTCTCGTAGACTTTTGAGAGATTGACGGCTACATCCCATCTAAATCATTTGGCCCAGGTTGGGTGTATGCCATAAATGCAATTAAAACTTTCAAATTTCTATCGCAACTCTTAGTTTGTTTAGGGTCGAATTGTTGCTCTTCCGACCCCACTTCTAGTGGTGGTTGGGACACTATATGCTCAAATAGATTTTTTTGTCCATTCAATTTTGGCCGACCGATTTTTATCGTAGAGTTGTGAGTTGTATCACTAAAACGCCTGTCAAGCGTAGAGTTTTGAATTTTGATTTTTCGAGGAATTATTAAGATTAAAATTTGTGATCATTTGACATGATTGTCTTCATTTTGATCTTTCATGTGTTTAAAGCAGTCTATCTCTGCTTCAGTTGGTAGACAATCAAGAGCAGAACCTGGCTGAGTGGGGTGGGAACCTTATGTGCCAACGCACATTATTGAGCCTCCTTGTTGAAGTTATAATCTGAAACTGCTTGTCTTTGAAGCTATATTTCCACCAAAATTTTGAATCATAGTTGTTTCAAGTTCATTAAAATGGTCTCACCTTCAAGGTACTTCCAGTTTATAGAAACAGCAAACATGCAAGAAATTGTCCCGCTTCTGCCTTGTCGAGTTTGACATCAGTTTCATTAGAATTCTAATGCAGTTTCATTAGAAAACTGCATTAGAATTTTTCGCGTCTGGCAATTTCTTCTTTTCTGACTATTTTTTTATAGAAATTATTCAATTTCTACAATCGGCATCTATTGACTTTTATAACTTCATTTTCAAAATTAATCTGTGAAATTATGAATTTGGCCCCTTTGTTGTTAATTTTGTTGCCCTGTCACTTAGTCTCATTAATGATAGGTCTTCTTCGTTTTCCAGTGAATCACAAAAAGACCTGTTTAATAGTTTTCATTGTTACCTAACTGTTTTTTGGCAGTATTTCTACGAAAAAAATAGCCGATATTTCAATGTTTCCCTCTTTTTGTTGCTTTCGTTGTCTTGAGTTTTATTCGCATAAATAACAGGTTTCATTGGGCTTTTAATTTAGCTTAATTTTATTCATCGAACAATGATTGGGTTGAGGATTTTAATAACTATTTTTCAGTGGTATTTGAGTTCAGGACTGAATTATGGTAGTAAGTTAGGGTAGTGGCACTGAGCCAAAAACTAATTTTTTGCAGATGAGCAATTACGTGATGCTGGACCTAAACTGAGTGGTGACAAGCCAGTCGTATACATTATACGTTCAGTCAACAATGTAGCAAAGAGTGAACAGACAAAGCGCATAAACAGACGACAGGCAACGGTGGATACGACATCACCTCCTAAAACTGGGAACATCAGTATGTATACTTTTTGCCATTGATGCTTTTACCAGTTTGGACCAAGTGGTTTGTTAGCTTTGAGTAACCAGACACTGTCGGGAAAAAGAACAGGTTTCCGCTAGGAAAAAAAGGAGTATAGCTATGGTCTTAGTTGAAGCACACGGATAATTTCTATTTGTGGCACTGTAAATGTAGTTTTTCTCCAAGTGTAATTTATTTAAAATTATCAGAATTTTTCAATGCAATTAAGCAATTTTATGAGATTTGCAAAAGGTCTAGTTGATTTTTTCTGAATTTTTTGATCGAAGGAAAAATTCTATCGCAGTAAATGACTTGATGGTTGATGCCTTCAAGTATAAATCATTTGAGTATGGATAAACTGGAACCAAATGAAGAATATGCTAGAATATCCTCCATCATTCAAGATTTAACAAGATAGCTCTTCATGATGTAAACTGTTGGCTAGAGACAACACGCTGCTGAAACTTGTGCAAATGGGATTGATTTCCCAATTAATTTTACTGTATTCTTTTACCCATTCCCCACTCTGACTCTTCTTCACTTTAATAAGGTGAAAAGGAGTGATAAGGTCAAGTGAGTGTGTGTGTCAGTTTACAATTCTTGGATCTTTTCCGTTTGTGCCCCCCAGCTTAGTGGGCGCATATTTGCATCCCCCAGACGCACGTACCATATTTTCACATAATGGTTTCCTATGTAATGTTACATGCTCTGTAACGGGGGGGGGGGGGTACAAACAGAAAAGATCCCAATTCTGTATCAAAATCTTCCGAGAGAAAGACTGATATTGAAGACGGAACTCTTTATTAGTATTCGATGAACATGAGCTACCGTTTTTTGTAGATTAGTTTGGTCTTCTAGGAGATTCTTTAGTTCTCTGGTTTTTGTGAATTGTGATTGGTTAAGAAACATACGGTTTTAATCTGAATTGTGAGTATTTTTAAAACAGCTGAGAAGACTCTCAGCAGCCGGTCTAAGCTAATCCTGTCGCTACGTCTCTAATGCGCCAAAGACGCAAATGGAACAGTTCATAGCAATGAAAAAGTATATTAAGTTTTGCATTGTGCGCAGGTGGATACGTGATCGATGAATGCTACCTGATGAACTACAAGATGATCACTTTCCTCCCTCTGGGAAAAGACTGGGGAGATGTAAAGCCTTTCGCCGTGACGAATTGGGCCAACAAAGACACAATCAGCTGTCCTACAGATACCAAAACATTTGAGTAAGTTTTGCGCTCCATAGTTACTGCATTGCGGAAGGCATCATTAAATTTAAAGTGAATCAAAGATGATGTTGATCGCCGATACTCTTTTGAACGTTCTCTTTTGGAAATAGCAAATGGGAGCGTGAAATAATTTACCGGACCTGAATAGGAAATTGCGAAAGTGTTCGCTTGACCGTTTTTGCGCTTATCTTCTAGAACATTCTTCGACTTCTCAAGTGACTTTTTCACGCTTTCGTCCTTCATTTTTGAGTGATCTCTATTGTTATCACTCCGAAGTAAAGCTTGTTACTAAAATAAAAACAATTGCAGCAAACCAACCAGCAGGGACTGATTGCCGGGTGGGCAGCGGTTCTGGTCAGGGATCGGGAGTCCATGGTTCGAATCCCGCTGTTGGCAACTGTTTTTGCGCCCATAAATAAAAATTGATCTAGGCTACAGCCCCTGAATTAAACTGCCTCGCATGTCGTTCAAGAGCAATTCTTCCGACATTAGTCGATTTATGTTTATAATTTTCTCTTAACGACCACTGCAACTATTCGGATCCTATTGTGGTCCTGTTTTTGTACTTTAATGAGAAGACTTGGGAATGTTCATTGTACACAATGCTCCAATTGGCCGAATGCCACACATAAAGACAGAGTTTGAAGGATATTGAATTAGTTAGCCTACCTAGGTATAAGCAGTTCAGCTATTGAACCTACTCGCACTCCTGCTCGAACTCTCTTTCCTGCTAGGATAAATGTGCAATTCACAGACATGAAGTAAAAGTGGGATCTTCTTCATTGTAGCCCACATGAAATTATAACGCAGCATTATAATATATGTACAATAATTGGGTCGGGTTATTCGTTCAGACATCTAAAGGGGGCTATAATGGAAAAGACCTAAACAATGTTTCGAAATCTGCATTTTTTTCCGCATTTAATCAACTATTTATCCTATGCGATTATAGATGTTAAACAAAAAAACGTGGAAATTCCTGTAAACTGATTTAAAATTTGAAAATGCGCTGCTTTTTAAAAACGAAACCCGTATAATTCCATTGAAGCACAAATAGGAATTGGAGCGATTAGGTACAGAGCTTTCTTGCTACTGAAATATTTTTTTTTTTGAAATCTGCCTTTCAATTTTTTTATAGCTGCAATGGCGATTGCTGAGGAAACTAATTTTAGCCTCGTGGTATTTTTTCCGTCATCAAGATCTTTGTTACGACTAAATCGGCGTTTGTTCGTTGTCACTTGCAAGTTTGACTGAGCTTGACATCATTTGTCGCTCTTGACGAACTGCGTTTTTTTCTCGGAGGTTTTTGGTCTAATATTACTTAACTATATCTCTCTCGCTCAAAATAAGTTCTGCTTACTTCAATCGACGATTTCAGACCAACTGACGATATCTCTTTCTTTCAAAGTTATTTCCGAGGAGCTTTTAGAAGCAATCCATAAGTTCTCATATTTTTGTTTAATCGAGATTGAAAATTAGTGCAGCTGGAATTTTTTAATTTTTAAAGCTGTTGTTTGTTGGCATTTTGAATTTCAAGTTCTACGAAGCGACGGAAGTCATTTCCTGACAGTACCAGCTGTTTCTCTTTATCGCTTCGCTATTGTTTTTTTTACTATAGCTGCGAAGCTGTAAGCAGATTGGAGCTATATGGCGTTGTTCGTGGTTTTTTTACAATTCAAAGAATTTGAATTCTATTGGGGCGCTGTGTTTTTACGACCCGAAGAAGTGGTATGGTTTTCCTTTTTTTGATAAATAAGCGAGCAAAAAACCAGAAATTGAGGAAGCGAATAAGGATTTAAAAACTTATCTGAGTGGCCAAATCCGAAGAACGGAGAAAAGAGTGGTTATTTTGTTCATACCTTCTTTTGAACGAGCAAAAAATTTTCGCTTAGTCAGTTAATTTTTTTGTGCACGTGTTTCTTTTTGAAGCTGTTTTTTATTGTTTTTCATGTTGGCTAACAGGTTAATTTAGACAAAGTGGAATTATTTAGCCTGTCTTGATACCTTATTGCAGTTTTCTTTTAAATAATAGGATTTTAACGCCAATTTAATTTTTTTCATTACTTCGCTAATTTTTAGTCCATTTTGCGATTTGTTTTTACGACCCAAAGATGTGGTATGGTTTTTTTGATGAATTAGCGAGCAAAAAACCAGAAATCCAGGAAGTGAAGAAGGATTTAAAAACTTATTTGAGTGGACAAATCCTAAGAACGGAGAAAAGTGGTTATTTTGTTCTTACCTTCTTTTGAACCAGCGGAAAGTTTTCGATAAGTGAGTTAATTTTTTTGTGCACTTGCTTCTTTTTGAAGCCGTTTTTTTTGTTTCGGTGTTTCATGTTGGCTAACAGGTTAATTTAGACAAAGGTAGAATTATTTAGCTTGTTTTGATACCTTTTTGCAGTTTTCTTTAAAATAACAGGAATTTTGTTCAATTATTTCGCTAATTTTTAGTCCATTTTGCGATTTTTGGACATTGTATTGTTTGGTTGAATTTTTTGATAAGTGAAGTGAATTAAAGCCTCATGACTGTTTGCTACAGCGGATACAAATTTCTTTCGCTACCTTTCTATGAAATTTGAAAAAAAATGGCTTGCCCAATTTTCCCTTTTCCTCATTTTTTTCTGTTTTTGGAAAGTCGAGATTTGTGTGAGCTCATTCAGGCTTGGCTGATTATTTTGATCGGAGTATTAGTTTCCTTGCAATTTCGAGTCCCTTCTGGAATTCTTCAGCTATGTTTAAGATCTGTTCACACATTTTCATTTTTGAAATCAAATTGATGTGATGATTTTGGCCACGCCAAAACAGTAATTGAAGCGAAGCGAGTTGTTTTGCGGCGTGAAATTTTTTCACTCTAATTTTAAAGTAGAGTGAAAAAACGTTGTTTGAACAAAAACTCGCTTTCTCGTATTCTCTTTGATTTTCTGTTTTTCGATTTTTTGGATCGGAATTTTCTTCTTGGATTGGTTTTTCCAATCTATTATAGTTCATTCGAGGCCTAGTTGTTTTTTGTTTGAACCAAATTTTGTTCTATTTAGTATTTCAAACTATATTTCTCTTGCTACAGGAAAAATTGTTTTCAAATTAGAACCACTTTAGGTAAACTGAGCTTTTTGTTTACCAATTACACTGAAACCCTCTTCAGGGTCCCTGAAAATGTGACTTTCGGCCTGGATCAAAATTTTTTAAGTGAGAAACCAAGAACGCTAATCTGCAAAACAAAACCAAATTCCTGCAAAAATGGATAAATGAACTGGCTGGATTACAGAATTAATAAACTTATAAACGTTTAAACTTTGTTCTGCCCTTTAACTCTGACTGTCGTTTAATCGTGTCTAAAATTTTTGCAGTATTTTAACATCTAAGATTTTTTAAAAAACTCTTTAAAAATGTTAACAAAATATTTAACCTGTTTGTTAACTCTAAAAATTTCTATTTAGCAAGTTTCGATTAACTAATCTTAGCCGCCGGATGAGATGTACTGAAAAAGAATAATAAAAATGGAAACTTTTGTCCAAAAAGGACAATGGGATGTTTTATTCCAAAATGGAAAATGGGAGGTTTTATCCCACAATGGATTCTTTTATCGCACTTTTATTCAAAAGGGGAAATAAAATCCCACTTAGGCGCCTATAAATAGGAGGCGCTTCATCCACCTGCTAAATATTCTTGATATCCCTTATATTGAGATCTTTTATTGCATTATATCCTTCATCTTTTTTATAATAAAATTCTAAAGTCCATCTCTTCTCGTTCCGACATCACCTGTGGGAAGAGGAACTATATACTCAAATGGGTTTTTTTGTTCAGACAATTTTGGCGGATCGATATGCTCATCGTAGAAATTCTAGTGGGCTCATTAAAAAGCTCGTCCGGCGTAGAAAAGTGAAAAGTCCGGCGTAGAAAAGTGAAAGGAAAAGAAATTGAAAAGTTTTTTGAATTTCGTTTTTTCGAGGAGTTATCGAGGTTTAAAGTTTTGTGTGAACACTTGATATTTGGCATGATTATTCTCACTTTTAGGGGAATTTTCTTTCAAATTAAGATTGTTTTCTATAAAAATAGTTACTCAAAATAACATTTCACTCCACAAATGAAGCAGTTTTGTTTTCCTAATAGACGAAAGGCGATAAAAAGACTGTTTTCATTCTCATAGGGAAGTTTACTGTCAAGAATTTCGAATTCTAATTGAGAGCTCCTTATTTTGAAAACGTTTCATATTTTTTTGTTTTTAAGTCACGTAGAGTCAAGTCATTTTTCATATAGAAGTTCCGTTAATGACAAGCCTCGTTTACAGTAAAATGAAGCCCAATGAACAAAAAGCTCGTTTTCAAGGAATCGCTAATGTTATTTTTGGCTTAGACTCTGAAGTTTTCGTAACTTTAATTGAAATTTTGGTTTTTTAGGTTTTACAAAGTTTTTGGAGTCTTATGGCATAGACTCGTTGACTAAATGTACAAAAGGTTTCGTAATGAGCTTTAAGTGAACCTATCTAGTGCTTTAAATGGACAGCTAATGGCTGTTAAGACTTTGGAAATGAATTTTCGGAATTTTTTTTTAAAATTAACCAATCATAAACTTATTTTCGTGAACTATAAGTCAGTCTCAGTAATTAAAGGAACCCCTTCTTTCCTATTGCAACCAAAATGAATCTTGTTAGGAGTTGGATTTTCTCTAACTCTTCGTCATTTGACTTCAATGTCACAAGATTAAAAAAAATTTCTAAATTTTTGGTTATTTTTGGTATTATTGGTTCCTTTTGAACTCTTATCACCTTATCTTAATTTTGATGGCTTCCATTGGCTGAGAGAAGACGTTCAATGGATCATAGATGAAGTTTTCAGAGAAAAACGAATTGTTTAAATGGCTTCGACACTTATTTCTCGCACTTTTCTACTGAATTTTTGGTTTTTGCCTATATTTATTGTTGTTTTCAGTCGTAAGACTTATCGTGATGTCTAACTGAAGACCTATGCTTGAAAAACATCCTTATCCTCCCCTCGAGGCTTAACTGAGCGTTTTATTGACATCCATTGAAAGCTATTGAATATAATGGCTGTCAAGACTTTAAAAATATTTTGTCTAAAATTTTTTTGAACATTAATCGTAAACTCCTTGTCGTGAACTGTAATTCAGTATCAGTAAATTCAGGGCCCTTTTTGTTTCTACTTAACAAACTTTTTCTACTTAGCGGTTTTGTCTAACTATTGGTTTCATGACTTCGATGCACGAGTTTTCGTATTTTTTTCTTATTTCAATTTTTTTCGTAATTTTGGTTCCTTTTGAGATCTTATAACATTATCTTAATATTGACAGCTCCCATTGGCTTAGAGAAATCGTTCAATGGATCATTGATGATAATTTCAGAGAAAATCTTATGTTTTAAATGGCCCCGAAATTTTCTTCGCACATTTTACTGAATTTTTGTATTTTGCCTGTATGTTTTGTTGTTTTCGTAGTCAGTGACTTGTTGTAATGTCTTATTGATGACTTATGAATGACAAACATCGTTTGTGTCCCATCGAGGCATAATTTAGCGTTTTTATTGGCTCCTGTTGAAATCTTAAGAATTCAATGTAGGAAACTACGGGTTTTCTCAAAAATTTCCTGTTTTAATGTATTTGTTCATATTTGTTGCTTTTTTGAAGTCATATTGTTAAAAAAGAATTCCACTGCAAGTTTTTACTGAAAATTTTATTTCAATGGCGCTTCGCTCAATATTTTTCTCGGTTTTTTTGAATTTGCTTGTTTTTGCCTGTTTTTTCTTTGTAGCCGTAAAATGCTGACCGGTCTCATAAGCTTGTAATCAATTATTGAATGAATGAATTTATCCGAAGCAGTCAGTTAATTGCGAATAGTCATAAAGTTTATAATATAATACATTTTCAAAATGTTTTCAAACTCAGTTTTTGTTGTTCTTTTCTTCAACTTGTAACTTATTCTCATCATTGAGAGGTCCCATCCAATTCTTTGTGTTTCAAAAAATTACTTGTCTCCTGATATTATGTCATAATTGATGTTTTGTTTGTTGGACAGCATGCGTTTTAATATGAATTTAACGCCAATTTAAAATTTTTTCGATTATTTCGCTAATTTTTAGTCCATTTTGCGATTTTTGGGACATTGTATTGTTTTTTTGAAATTTTTGGTAAGTGAATTAAAGCCTCATGACTGTTTGCTACAGCGGATACAAATTTCTTTCGCTACCTTTCTATGAAATTTGAAAAAAAAATGACTTTTGCTCAATTTTCCCTTTTCCCCATTTTCTGTTCTTGGAAAGTCGAGATTTGTGTGAGCTCATTCAGGCTTGGCTGATATTTTTGATCAGATTAATAGTTTTCCTTGCAATTTTGAGTCGTTTCTGGAATTCTTCAGCTATGTTTAAGATCTGTTCACACATTTTCATTTTGAAATCAAATTGATGTGATGATTTTGGTCGCGCCATAACAGGAATTGAAGCGAAGCGAGTGGTTTTGCGGCGTGAAATTTTTTCACTAATTTTGTAGTAGAGTGAGAAAATGGTGTTTGAACAAAAACTCGCTTTCTCGTATTCTCTTTGATTTTCTGTTTTTCGATTTTTTGGATCGGAATTTTTTTCTTGGATTGGTTTTCCCAATCTGTTCATAGTTCATTCGAGGCCTAGTTATTTTTTGTTTGAACCAAATTGTGTTCTATTTAGTATTTCAAACAATATTTCCCTTGCTACAGGAAAAACTGTTTTCAAGTTAGAACCACTTTAGGTAAACTGAGCTTTTTTTACCAATTACACTGAAACCCTTTTAAGGGTCCCTGGAAATATGACTTTCGGCCTGGAACAAAGTTTTTCGCGTGAGAAACAAAAGAACGCTAACCTGCAAAACAAAAACAAATTTCAGCAAAAAAGGATAAATGAACTGGCTGGATTACAGAATTAATAAACTTATAAACGTTTAAACTTCGTTCTGCCCTTTAACTCTTATTGTAGTTTAATCGTGTCTAAAATTTTTTGCAGTATTTTAACATCTAAGATTTTTATTAAAATTCTTAAAAAATGTTCACAAAAGCTAACCTGTTTGTTAACTTTAAAAATTTCTATTTAGCAAGTTTCGATTTAACTAATCTTAGCCGCCGGATGAGATGTACTGAAAAAGAATAATAAAAATGGAAACTTTTGTCCAAAAATGGAAAATGGGAGGTTTTATCCCAAAATGGAAAATGGGAGTTTTTATCTCACAATGGATTCTTTTATTGCACTTTTATTAAAAAGGGGAAATAAAATCCCATTTTGGAGCCTATAAATAGGAAGCGTTTATTTATCCCTTTAGTATTCCAAAATATCAAAAATTCTATACTCTAACTACTGTTCCACCTGCTAAATATGATATTCCTTAAATTGAGATCATTTATTGCATTATATCCTTCATCTTTTTTATAGTAAAATTTTAAGTTCCATCTCTTCTTGTTCCGACCTCACCTGTGGGGAGAGGAACTATATACTCAAATGGGTTTTTTTTGTTCAGACAATTTTGGCGGATCGATATGCTCATCGCAGAGAAATGTGAGTGATATCATTAAAACGCTGGTTTAGCGTAGAATTCAGGCTAAAAATGGTACTGTGAAAGTGAACAATACTGGATTGGAACCAGAATAGTAGTGAGGAATAAGTAGATTATTTTTTACCAGACCGGGAATCGATTCTGCGCGTTTTGCTGGCATAATTGTTCCGACCCCACTTGTGGGGGGGAGGAACTATAGACTCATGGGTTTTTTTTGTTCAGACAATTTTGGCCGATCGATATTGTCATCGTAGAAATGTTAGTGGTATGATTAAAAAGCTCGTCCGGCGTGTTTTTTGAATTTCGTTTTTGTTTTTTTGAGGATTTATTGAGGTGTAAAGTTTTGTGTGAACACGTGATATTTGGCCTGATTATTCTCACTTTTAGGGGAATTTTCGTTCAAATTAAGATTTTTTTCTTTAAAAATAGTTATTCAAAATTATATTTCACTCAACAAATGAATCAGTTTGTTTTCATAATAGACGAAAGGCGATAAAAAGACTATTTCTGGTCTCATAGGGAAATTATCTATTAAAAATTTCGAATCCTAATTGAGAGCTCCTTATTTAGAAAACGTTCCATATTTTTTTTGTTTTTAAGTCACGTAGAGTCTAGTCACTTTTCATATAGAGGTTCCGCTAATGACAAGCCTCATTTACAGTCAAATGTAGCCCAATGAACAAAAAACTCGTTTTCAAGGAATCGCTCATATTTTGGCTGAGACTGAAGTTTTCGTAACTTTAATTGAAATTTTGGTTTTTTTAGGTTTTACAAAATTTTTGGAGACTTATGACATAGACTTGTTGATTAAATGTACAAAAGGTTTCGTATTGAGCTTTAAGTGAACCTATCTAGTGCTTAAAGTTAACAGCTAATGGCTGTTAAGACTTTGGAAATGAATTTTCGGATTTTTTTTTCAAAATTAACCAATCATAAACTTATTTTCGTGAACTATAAATCAGTCTCAGTAATTACAGGAACCTTTTCCTTCCTGTTGCAACCAAAATGAATCTTGTTAGGAGTTGGATTTTCTAACTCTTCGTCATTTGACTTCAATGTCACAAGATTAAAAAAAATTTCTAAATTTTTGGTTATTTTTGGTATTATTGGTTCCTTTTGAACTCTTATCACCTTATCTTAATTTTGATTGCTCCCATTGGCTGAGAGAAGACGTTCAATGGATCATAGATGAAGTTTTCAGAGAAAAACGAATTGTTTAAATGGCTTCGACACTTCCTTCTCGCATTTTTCTACTGAATTTTTGGTTTTTGCCAATATTTATTGTTGTTACAGTCATAAGACTTATTGTGATGTCTAATTGAAAACCTATGCTTGAAAAACATCCTTATCCTCCCATCGAGGCTTAACTGAACGTATTTATTGACATCTGTTGAAAGCTATTGAATGTAATGGCTGTCAAGACTTTAAAAATATTTTGTCTAAAATTTTTTCGAACTTTAATCGTAAAGTCACTGTCGTGAACTGTAATTCAGTATCAGTAAAGTCAGGGCCCTTTTTTTCTACTTACCAAACCTTTTTAGTTAGCGGTTTTTTTCTAACTATTGGTTTTATGACTTCGATGCACGAGTTTTCGTAATTTTTTCTAATTTCGATTTTTTTCGTAATTTTGGTTCCTTTTGAGATCTTAAAACATTATCTTAATATTGACAGCTCCCATTGGCTTAGAGAAGACGTTCAATGGATCATTAATAGTGTTTTCAGAGAAAATCTTATGGTGTAAGGTGCCCCGAAGTTTTCTCGCACATTTCTACTGAATTTTTGGTTTTTGCTTGTATTTTTTTGTTGTTTTCGTAGTCAGTGACTTGTTGTATTGTCTTATTGATGACTTATGAATGACAAACATTGTTTGTGTCCCATTGGGGCATAATTTAGCGTTTTTTTGGCTTCCGTTGAAATATGGATTCAATGGCGTTGAAACTACGGGTTTTCTCAAAAATTTCTTGGTTTTAATGTATTTGTTCATATTTGTTGAATTTTTGAAGTCATATTGTTAAAAAAAGGAAGAATCCCATTGCTGCTAAGAAATTAATTGGAAATAGAACAGTTTTTCCTGAAAATTTCCTTTATTTAATGGCGTTTTGCTCGTCATTGTTCTCGCTTTTTTGAATTTGCTGTTTTTGCCTGTTTTTATTCTTTGTAGCCGTAAAATGCTGACTGGTCTTATAAGCTTGTAATCAAGTATTGAATGAAGGAATTTATCCGAAGCAGTCAGTTAATTGCGAATAGTCATATAGTTTATAATATAATACATTTTCAAAATGTTTTCAAACTCAGTTTTTGTTGTTCTTTTCTTCAACTTGTAACTTATTCTCATCATTGAGAGGTCCCATCCAATTCCTTGTGTTTCAAAAATTAAATTGTCTTCTGATATTATGTCATAACTGATGTTTTT
>NW_027450863.1:2500-34439 GCF_964194025.1 Convolutriloba macropyga
TGCAAAGTTTGATAATAAATCCATTTTCAACAATTTCATCCGATTTGAGCTGAGTAGGGAAGAAGAAAATATTTTCTGAGTAGGGAAGAAGAAAAAGTTTTCCTCATCGGTGAGAAGCACGCGATAGAAATATCCTTTCACTAATCCCAGATCCTGAAGGAGTGAAAAATACCGAACATTTGCTAGAAGCATTGAAATGTAAGCATTGAAATGTAAGAAGCATTGAAATGTAACATTACAGGAGAATTGAAATACGGCGAACCTGGGATCCGAATGAAGTACTGAATTTTGCCAAATTTCTCTTGTTCTGCTTCTTTGAAAAAAACATAACAGTTGCCCATTTTTGAGCGTTTATATGCTGGCGAGTCAAAGTAGCAGCTCTTAAGGTAACAACGGTTTTCAAAAGTGCAGCCCAGATATTGAAAACGAGCGTCCTGTACCGCTTCGGTCTCCACAAATTCATCTTTAAAAAACTTATCAGATTGGTTGTTTCCGGAGAGCTTGCAAATGAGAGGTTTTATTTTTTCACTTTGAAAATCAACTTCGCTTAAATGGTGCCGTTGAAGAATTCGTCGGCAGATCACTTCAAGTTCTGAATTGGAACCACTGAAGACCTCTCCAATTGATCTATTGGCGGCTTCGAAACTCATTGCGGACTGGCAGAACAGGGGTCCGAACCTCCTAACCTGATCTGTCAAATGCCTTAAGCAGTGAATATTGATTGTTTCAGCTCTCTGATTGCCTGCATGAACGGTTACAACTTCCTTACAGTAGTCGTCGATAAATTTTTTTGAAGCAGTCAGACTGAATTCTGAGCTGGACTCCAGCAAAAGTCTGATCCCAAATACCAAGTTGCTCAAATGCGCATACAACTCGGTTGAGATCCTGTTTAAAAAAACAATCGGGCTGATATAAAAAAGCCAGTTGAAATACTCATTCGCTTTGAACTGACTTTGTTCGTCCAGGCATCTTATTTTCCTTGAGTACGAGACCATTTCTCGCGGACATGACAAATTCTTGACTAAAACGTTGACATTTTTTTGTATTGAGCAGTGAGTGATTTGTGGCAAACTTTGAGCACCTCAGGAAACGCACCAAGCAACACACAGTGCATATAATCAACGGGTGCCGTCAAAGGCAACCCGCCATTAATTTCAGAAAAAGGGCTTCTACCTTTAACGCCGACAACGTTGGGTAGTTCGTCAGCATTTTGGGTTTCTGCCATGTTGACGTAATTTTCAGTTAAGTGACTTTCACGAACTCTACCAGTCTCAATAAAGGAATAATATGCGTGGGTTTTTCCAATGGTTTTACCTTTTGTTTCGCAAAAATGGCACCAGTAAAATCCATTAAATTTGAACATATTCAACATATGATTCTTGGCTCCCAGGTCGGATATCAGCAACCTCATTTTGAAGCTAAGCTTATAGTTCGTCTGTTCGTCTATACTCAAGTCAATGCCCGAAAATATCTCAGAACGTAAATGGGGGACTATTTGCGTCCAATCTGGAACTGTTTCGCCAACAAAGAGAGCAGCGAGAACAATGATTTTTCGTGCCATTCGCAATTTAGGGGGCAAATCTGCAATCTGGATCCATATTGGCCAGACTTCTTTTTTGAACGTAGATTTTTTCATGTTTACGCCATCGGAGAATTATATCAAATTTATAAGAAGATTTTCGCTGCTTCCAAATTCTACAATTGGACAAATTGATCTGCTGAAATCTCCAAATGGGTCTTCTTTGCGTTGATTGGAGTACCTTAGTATATTTGAAAGTTGACTTTTGACAATATCACGT
This sequence comes from Convolutriloba macropyga, assembly GCF_964194025.1. Taxonomy (NCBI): domain Eukaryota; kingdom Metazoa; phylum Xenacoelomorpha; order Acoela; family Convolutidae; genus Convolutriloba; species Convolutriloba macropyga. The sequence continues at coordinate 4,300 of NW_027450863.1, forward strand.
ATTTGAAAACGAAAGCTAAGTACGCAGAAGGAAGCTGCACTTGTTTTTCTTATCGCTCCTACTTTTTCTTCGTAGTTTCTTTTCATGCATTGAACATGCAAAAATCCAGAAGGAAGCCTGTTTTCTGTTGGCAATAAGACTTTTACTAGGGAATGAAGAGAAGCCAAGCACTCGTCGGAAAGATTGAATTTTGCACAAAAGAGATCCATAAGATCTGTTGCTTCCTTCACCGTTGTTTCACTGCCTTCAAAAAGTTTCAGATTTAAGCTATCAGGTATGCTAATTGAACTGTTTAAAGTCAAAGTATTTTCTTCAAGAATTTCGGATACAGAGAAACTCGGTAATGCATTTTGTCCCAGGGGTGAAGAAGCTCGGGCTAAGACAATTGATAATTTGGGCTTCACTTGACTGTTCGTTATCGGAGGATGACAGGCTGAGATTACTTTCTGATTCATCCGAAAATAAGATAGACAAATTTGGTTCTGTTTCACTTTGTTCTGTTGCTCCATTGTAATCTAAGGCTCTGTTTGGACAACTAAAATTTGCACTTATTGAAGTAGAAACATTTTTCTCTGGTGAATCAGTGCTGCTCAGTGGACTCCTTTCAAGATCGTTGTCAACTTCAACCAACTCCCGACACTTGACTCTGTGCCGCTTGGTTATAACAGCATCAGCCTGCTTTGCATTTTCCTGGTCGTTTAACTCAACAACAATGCCCGCAACTACCTCGAATATTCAATCGAATCATCCACAATATCTTGAAATTGAGCGCTTCGATTCGCCTCATCCTTTGCTTGAAGTTCGCACGTTCTGCACAGACAGGCGTTTTCTTCAAAGAAATCAGTCCCATACTTCACAAAAACCTCGTCACCCGGACATAACTTCCGTTTTACTCGCAACTGCACAATATCTGATTGACTCGAGAAATCGTACTCGCAGTTCGGGCTGCAGTCAGAATTTACGAACCGCATTGGCCCGAGAAGGAGCAATTGTTTTACTGTCCTCTCAGAAGTCATTACCGACAAATTTGTGACAGCGCCCTCGGGTACTTCTCTCACAAAGCCAATTGGGTTACGCTTGAAGATGAAGGGAGGATGAACTATTTTATTAACAACATAGAGAAGCCTATAACCACCAAAATTGTCGTAGACAATGGAAAATTCTGGTTTCAAATTCTTGTAGGCATCGCACACAATATCAAACGACTTTTTCCAAACCGGTTCTCTAGTAAGTTTTCTTTGGAAAATGGGTTCCCGCATTGGCTCAGTTGTGCGCATCGCTGAGCGATCCGTGGTTTGCACAAGTAGCTCAACAGCAAAATAATCGCATTGGGCCAAAATTGACCAGCTCACTTCTCTGGGAATCATTTTTCATATGAAAATTTTTAGTTTTTATAACAATTTAGGGAGAGAACACTAGGGAAGACTCAAGGTGGAAAACAAGTACAGCAACTTGTTTTCATCTTTGCGGGAAGCTTATTGAGAACAAAAAATGAACAACCCTATTAATTATTTCTTTTAAAAAATGAACTTTCAATTATACAAATTGCATTAGGGAGAGAAGAACACTAGAAACCAAATCCAGCAACTTGACTTCTGTCTAACGGAACAACGCTTCATTGTTATGGAAAATTGATAGTGCCCAAGTCCAGTAACTTGAACACTTTGTTTGAGAATTATGGATATTAAAATGAAAGACTCAAGGTGGAAAACAAGTCCAGCAACTTGTTTTCGTCTTTGCGGGAAGCTTATTGAGAACAAAAAATGAACAACCCTATTGATTATTTCTTTTAAAAAATGAACTTTCAATTATACAAATTGCATTAGGGAGAGAAGAACACTAGAAACCAAGTCCAGTAACTTGACTTCTGTCTAACGGAACGCTTCAATGTGTTAGAAAATTGATAGTGTCCAAGTCCAGTAACTTGAACAATTTGTTTGAAAATTATTGATATTAAAATGAAAGACTCAAGGTGGGAAACAAGTCCAGTAACTTGTTTTCGTCTTTGCGGGAAGCTTATTGAGAACAAAAAATGAACAACCCTATTGATTATTTCTTTTAAAAATGAACTTTTAATTATACAAATTGCATTAGGGAGAGAAGAACACTAGAAACCAAGTCCAGTGACTTGACTTCTGTCTAACGGAACGCTTCTATGTTTTAGAAAATTGATAGTGTCCAAGTCCAGTAACTTGAACACTTTGTTTGAAAATTATGGATATTAAAATGAAAGACTCATGGTGGAAAACAAGTCCAGCAACTTGTTTTCGTCTTTGTGGGAAGCTTATTGAGAACAAAAAATGAACAACGCTATTGATTATTTCTTTTAAAAAAATGAACTTTCAATTATAAATTTGAATTAGGGAGAGAAGAACACTAGAAACCAAGTCCAGCAACTTGACTTCTGTCTAACGGAACGCATCATTGTTATAGAAAATTGATGGTGCCCAAGTCCAGTAACTTGAACGCTTTGTTTGAAAATCATGGATATTAAAATGAAAGACTCAAGATGGAAAACAAGTCCAGCAACTTGTTTTCGTCTTTGAGGGAAGCTTATTGAGAACAAAAAATGAACAACGCTATTGATTATTTCTTTTAAAAAAATGAACTTTCAATTATAAATTTGAATTAGGGAGAGAAGAACACTAGAAACCAAGTCCAGCAACTTGACTTCTGTCTAACGGAACGCATCATTGTTATAGAAAATTGATGGTGCCCAAGTCCAGTAACTTGAACGCTTTGTTTGAAAATTATTGATAATAAAATGAAAGACTCAAGGTGGAAAACAAGTCCAGTAACTTGTTTTCGTCTTTGCGGGAAGCTTATTGAGAACAAAAAATGAACAACCCTATTGATTATTTCTTTTAAAAATGAACTTTTAATTATACAAATTGCATTAGGGAGAGAAGAACACTAGAAACCAAGTCCAGTAACTTGACTTCTGTCTAACGGAACGCTTCAATGTTTTAGAAAATTGATAGTGTCCAAGTCCAGTAACTTGAACACTTTGTTTGAAAATTATGGATATTAAAATGAAAGACTCATGGTGGAAAACAAGTCCAGCAACTTGTTTTCGTCTTTGCGGGAAGCTTATTGAGAACAAAAAATGAACAACGCTATTGATTATTTCTTTTAAAGAAATGAACTTTCAATTATAAATTTGAATTAGGGAGAGAAGAACACTAGAAACCAAGTCCAGCAACTTGACTTCTGTCTAACGGAACGCATCATTGTTATGGAAAATTGATGGTGCCCAAGTCCAGTAACTTGAACGCTTTGTTTGAAAATCATGGATATTAAAATGAAAGACTCAAGGTGGAAAACAAGTCCAGCAACTTGTTTTCGTCTTTGCGAGAAACTTATTGAGAACAAAAAATGAACAACGCTATTGATTATTTCTTTTAAAAAATGAACTTGCAATTATACAAATTGCATTAGGGAGAGAAGAACACTAGAAACCAAGTCGAGTAAGTTGACTTCTGTCTAACGGAACGCTTCAATGTTTTAGAAAATTGATAGTGTCCAAGTCCAGTAACTTGAACACTTTGTTTGAAAATTATGGATATTAAAATGAAAGACTCAAGGTGGAAAACAAGTCCAGCAACTTGTTTTCGTCTTTGCGGGAAGCTTATTGGGAACCAAAAAATGAACAACGCTATTGATTATTTCTTTTAAAAATTGAACTTTCAATTATACAAATTGCATTAGGGAGAGAAGATCACTAGAAACCAAGTCCAGCAACTTGACTTCTGTCTAACGGAACGCTTCATTGTTATAGAAAATTGATGGTGCCCAAGTCCAGTAACTTGAACACTTTGTTTGAAAATTATGGATATTAAAATGAAAGACTCAAGGTGGAAAACAAGTCCAGCAACTTGTTTTCGTCTTTGCGGGAAGCTTATTGAGAACAAAAAATGAACAGCCCTTTTGATTGTTTCTTTTTAAAAATGAATGTTCAATTATACAAATTGCATTTGGGAGAGAAGATCACTAGAAACCAAGTCCAGCAACTTGACTTCTGTCTAACGGAACGCTTCATTGTTATAGAAAAATGATGGTGCCCAAGTCCAGTAACTTGAACACTTTGTTTGAAAATTATGGATATTAAAATGAAAGACTCAAGGTGGAAAGCAAGTCCAGCAACTTGTTTTCTTCTTTGCGGGAAGCTTATTGAGAACAAAAAATGAACAATGCTATTGATTTTTTCTTTTAAAAAATGAACTTGCAATTATACAAATTGCATTAGGGAGAGAAGAACACTAGAAACCAAGTCCAGTAACTTGACTTCTGTCTAACGGAACGCTTCAATGTTTTAGAAAATTGATAGTGTCCAAGTCCAGTATATTGAACTCTTTGTTTGAAAATTATGGATATTAAAATGAAAGACTCAAGGTGGAAAACAAGTCCAGCAACTTGTTTTCGTCTTTGCGGGAAGCTTATTGAGAACAAAAAATGAACAACGCTATTGATTATTTCTTTTAAAAAATGAACTTGCAATTATACAAATTGCATTAGGGAGAGAAGATCACTAGAAACCAAGTCCAGCAACTTGACTTCTGTCTAACGGAACGTTTCATTGTTATAGAAAATTGATGGTGCCCAAGTCCAGTAACTTGAACACTTTTTTTTGAAAATTATGGATATTAAAATGAAAGACTCAAGGTGGAAAACAAGTCCAGCAACTTGTTTTCTTCTTTGCGGGAAGCTTATTGAGAACAAAAAATGAACAACGCTATTGATTATTTCTTTTAAAAAATGAACTTGCAATTATACAAATTGCTTTAGGGAGAGAAGAACACTAGAAACCAAGTCCAGCAACTTGACTTCTGTCTAACGGAACGCTTCATTGTTATAGAAAATTGATAGTGCCCAAGTCCAGTAATTTGAACACTTTGTTTGAAAATTATGGATATTAAAATGAAAGACTCAAGGTGGAAAATAAGTCCAGCAACTTGTTTGTGAACAGCCCTATTGATTATTTCTTTTAGAAAATGAACTTTCAAATATAGAAATTGCATTAGGGAGAGAAGAACACTAGAAACCAAGTCCAGTATTTGACTTCAGTCTAACGGAACGCTTCAATGTTTTAGAAAATTGATAGTGTCCAAGTCCAGTAACTTCAACACTTTGTTTGAAAATTATGGATATTAAAATGAAAGACTCAAGGTGGAAAACAAGTCCAGCAACTTGTTTTCGTCTTTGCGGGAAGCTTATTGAGAACATAAAATGAACAACCCTATTGATTATTTCTTTTAAAAAATGAACTTTCAATTATACAAATTGCATTAGGGAGAGAAGAACACTAGGAACCAAGTCCAGTAACTTGACTTCTGTCTAACGGAACGCTTCAATGTTTTAGAAAATTGATAGTGTCCAAGTCCAGTAACTTGAACACTTTGTTTGAAAATTATGGATATTAAAATGAAAGACTCATGGTGGAAAACAAGTCCAGCAACTTGTTTTCGTCTTTGCGGGAAGCTTATTCAGAACAAAAAATGAACAACGCTATTGATTATTTCTTTTAACAAATGAACTTTCAATTATACAAATCGAATTAGGGAGAGAAGAACACTAGAAACCAAGTCCAGCAACTTGACTTCTGTCTAACGGAACGCTTCATTGTTATAGAAAATTCATGGTGCCCTAGTCCAGTAACTTGAACACTTTGTTTGAAAATCATGGATATTAAAATGAAAGACTCAAGGTGGAAAACAAGTCCAGCAACTTGTTTTCGTCTTTGCGGGAAGCTTATTGAGAACAAAAAATGAACAGCCCTATTGATTATTTCTTTTAAAAAATGAACTTTCAATTATACAAATTGCATTAGGGAGAGAAGATTACCAGAAACCAAGTCCAGCAATTTGACTTCTGTCTAACGGAACGCTTCATTGTTATAGAAAATTGATGGTGCCCAAGTCCAGTAACTTGAACACTTTGTTTGAAAATTATGGATATTAAAATGAAAGACTCAAGGTGGAAAACAAGTCCAGCAACTTGTTTTCGTCTTTGCGGGAAGCTTATTGGGAACAAAAAATGAACAACGCTATTGATCATTTCTTTTAAAAAATGAACTTGCAAATATACAAATTGCATTAGAGAGAGAAGAACACTAGAAACCAAGTCCAGCAACTTGACTTCTGTCTAACGGAACGCTTCATTGTTATAGAAAATTGATAGTGCCCAAGTCCAGTAACTTGAACACTTTGTTTGAGAATTATGGATAATAAAATGAAAGACTCAAGGTGGAAAACAAGTCCAGGAACTTGTTTTCGTCTTTGTGGGAAGCTTATTGAGAACAAAAATTGAACAGCCCTATTGATTATTTCTTTTAAAAAATGAACTTTCAATTATACAAATTGCATTAGGGAGAGAAGAACACTAGAAACCAAGTCCAGTAACTTGACTTCTGTCTAACGGAACGCTTCAATGTTTTAGAAAATTGATAGTGTCCAAGTCCAGTAACTTGAACACTTTGTTTGAAAATTATGGATATTAAAATGAAAGACTCAAGGTGGAAAACAAGTCCAGCAACTTGTTTTCGTCTTTGCGGGAAGCTTATTGAGAACAAAAAATGAACAACGCTATTGATTATTTCTTTAAAAAAAATGAACTTTCAATTATACAAATCGAATTAGGGAGAGAAGAACCCTAGAAACCAAGTCCAGCAACTTGACTTCTGTCTAACGGAACGCTTCATTGTTATAGAAAATTGATGGTGCCCAAGTCCAGTAACTTGAACACTGTTTGAGTATAATGGATATTAAAATGAACGACTCAAGGTGGAAAACAAGTCCAGCAACTTGCTTCCGTCTTTGCGGGAAGCTTATTGAGAACAAAAAATGAACAACGCTATTGATTATTTATTTTAAAAAATGAACTTTCAATTATAAAATTGAATTAGGGAGAGAAGAACACTAGAAACCAATCCAGCAACTTGACTTCTGTCTAACGCAACGCTTCATTGTTATAGAAAATTGACAGTGCCCAAGTCCAGTAACTTGAACACTTTGTTTGAGAATTATGGATATTAAAATGAAAGACTCAAGGTGGGAAACAAGTCCAGCAACTTGTTTTTGTCTTTGTGGGAAGCTTATTGAGAACAAAAATTGAACAGCCCTATTGATTATTTCTTTTAAAAAATGAACTTTCAATTATACAAATTGCATTAGGGAGAGAAGATTACTAGAAACCAAGTCCAGCAACTTGACTTCTGTCTAACGGAACGCTTCATTGTTATAGAAAATTGATGGTGCCCAAGTCCAGTAACTTGAACACTTTGTTTGAAAATTATGGATATTAAAATGAAAGACTCAAGGTGGAAAACAAGTCCAGCAACTTGTTTTCGTCTTTGCGGGAAGCTTATTGAGAACAAAAAAATGAACAACGCTATCGATTATTTCTTTTAAAAAATGAACTTGCAATTATACAAATTGCATTAGGGAGAGAAGAACACTAGAAACCAAGTCCAGCAACTTGACTTCTGTCTAACGGAACGCTTCATTGTTATAGAAAATTGATAGTGCCCAAGTCCAGTAACTTGAACACTTTGTTTGAGAATTATGGATATTAAAATGAAAGACTCAAGGTGGAAAACAAGTCCAGCAACTTGTTTTCGTCTTTGTGGGAAGCTTATTGAGAACAAAAATTGAACAGCCCTATTGATTATTTCTTTAAAAAAATGAACTTTCAATTATACAAATTGCATTAGGGAGAGAAGAACACTAGAAACCAAGTCCAGTAACTTGACTTCTGTCTAACGGAACGCTTCAATGTTTTAGAGAATTGATAGTGTCCAAGTCCAGTAACTTGAACACTTTGTTTGAAAATTATGGATATTAAAATGAAAGACTCAAGGTGGAAAACAAGTCCAGCAACTTGTTTTCGTCTTTGCGGGAAGCTTATTGAGAACAAAAAATGAACAACCCTATTGATTAATTCTTTTAGAAAATGAAATTTCAATTATACAAATTGCATTAGGGAGAGAAGAACACCAGAAACCAAGTCCAGTAACTTGACTTCTATCTAACGGAACGCTTCAATGTTTTAGAAAATTGACGGTGTCCAAGTCCAGCAACTTGAACACTTTGTTTGAAAATTATGGATATTAAAGTGAAAGACTCATGGTGGAAAACAAGTCCAGCAACTTGTTTTCGTCTTTGCGGGAAGCTTATTGAGAACAAAAAATGAACAACGCTTTCGATTATTTCTTTTAAAAAATGAAATTTCAGTTATACAAATTGAATTAGGGAGAGAAGAACACTAGAAACCAAGTCCAGCAACTTGACTTCTGTCTAACGGAACGCTTCATTGTTATAGAAAATTGATAGTGTCTAAGTCCAGTAACTTGAACACTTTGTTTGAAAATCATGGATATTAAAATGAAAGACTCAAGGTGGAAAACAAGTCCAGCAACTTGTTTTGGTCTTTGCGGGAAGCTTATTGAGAACAAAAAAAGAACAACGCTATTGATTATTTCTTTTAAAAAATGAACTTTCAATTATACAAAGTGCATTAGGGAGAGAAGAACACTAGAAACCAAGTCCAGCAACTTGACTTCTGTCTAACGGAACGCTTCATTGTTATAGAAAATTGATAGTGCCCAAGTCGAGCACATTGAACACTTTGTTTGAAAATTATGGATAATAAAATGAAAGACTCAAGGTGGAAAACAAATCCAGCAACTTGAACACTTTATTTGAACACTTTATTATATTAAAAGTAAAGACACAAGTCCTGTAGCTTTAAACGAGAAAAAAAGAAGTGTATGAACGCGAATATTAGAACAAAAGTTTTCCCATTATTTTACACAACTGACAAAAGGAGCAAATTCAACATATGGAAAGTGAAACGCAAAGCAAATCACAGCAACCTGCTGCATAAAAGTTTCTTAGAAGAAGGTAAATAAAAACAGAGATAGTCTTGGCAAATACTTACATACAAAATGTTTCAAAAAAATGTTAACATGGATATCAAAACCGTTTGTCCACACGAATCTAGTAGATTGAAAGTTGCTTTCAGCAGTTTCAGAGTTCTCATTCTGTGACTCGGTGTTTCCTTTAAAATCACCACTTCGTCGTTCAGATGAACGCAGTTCATTTCCTTTGTTATTTAGGCTAACTTTAGCCAGCTCGTATTTTGGCATCCACTTTCCTTTGAATTTGAGACGGAACAGATCTAAAAGAAATTTGAGAAAATCCGTTCAGTTAAATTTGAAATAAAGTTTTTTATTCGAAAAAGATGCTTTAATGCCTCAATTTCCTTAAATGCCAGTTCTTCTAACATGCACAAAGACGCTTTAGAGCACGGGTTCAAAGATTTTTAGCAATTTTTTTGCCGAAATTTGAAAACAACCTTTGAAAATCTTTTTCTTTTTAAGTCCTGTAGCTTTAAACGAGAAAAAAAGAAGTGTATGAACGCGAATATTAGAACAAAAATTTTCCAGTTATTTTACACAACTGACAAAAGGAGCAAATTCAACATATGGAAAGTGAAACGTAAAGCAAATCACAGCAACCTGCTGCATAAAAGTTTCTTAGAAGAAGGTAAATAAAAACAGAGATAGTCTTGGCAAATATTTACATACAAAATGTTTCAAAAAAATGTTAACATGGATATCAAAACCGTTTGTCCACACGAATCTAGTAGATTGAAAGTTGCTTTCAGCAGGTTCAGAGTTCTCATTCTGTGACTCGGCGTTTCCTTTAAAATCACCACTTCGTCGTTCAGATGAACGCAGTTCATTTCCTTTGTTATTTAGGCTAACTTTAGCCAGCTCTTATTTTGGCATCCACTTTCCTTTGAATTTGAGACGGAACAGATCTAAAAGAAATTTGAGAAAATCCGTTCAGTAAAATTTGAAATAAAGTTTTTTATTCGAAAAAGATGCTTTAATGCCTCAATTTCCTTAAATGCCAGTTCTTCTAACATGCACAAAGACTCTTTAGAGCACGGGTTCAAAGATTTTTAGCAATTTTTTTGCCGAAATTTGAAAACAACCTTTGAAAATCTTTTTTCTGGTAGGTGAGAAATCCGTGCGGGGCTCGTTTCCACTTTTGGTCTTGCCTTTCGGCGACAGCATATGTGGCATTAGTTCCTCGTCGTACCACAACTTTTTCGCGGCATTGCGCCCAATTATTTGCGGCGTCAATCCATCCACAAGCGCGAGATCTGTTCCCTTTCCGGGTCCATTCGGAACAAGTAACAAAGGTTTCTCCGCCTGGCCAAAAATCTTTGGTGTTGGTAAGAGAGCTACCAGTTTTCCTATCTCTGTTGTCTGAAAAAAATCAAGAAATCTGGGTATTGAAAGAGATCAAAACAGATGTTGAATGCCGCTGATTAAAAGTTATTTCTCATTTTTTGATGTCTATGTTCGTTAGCAAAAAAACTAAGGTTAGTTGAACTTACAAGCTGCTTTAAAGCATCGGCCGACATCTGAATCTCCCGATAATTGCGGTTTGCTAGCGATTTTATCTCGAGTTTCAACTCATGCATGCAAATTACTATCATTGCTGCAGCATCCGTTATTTTCGCGGCTGCTTCCTTTATGGCATTCGCAGCTTCTAAATCGGCTCGGAGAAGTTTTTTCTCTGTTACATCTTGCGGACTGATAGTTTTCGTTCGCCTCAGTTTCTTATTTGCTGGTGTTGAGCTACGTTTTGGTTGCTCAATTGCCGCGCAATGCGTTGTAATTGGCAAATTGGGCTCGGTTTCGAGATATTCCGCTGCCAGTGCATCATCAGCCTTGTTGGATTCAGCCTCATCAAAATTAATTCCGTGGTCATTTTCCACTTCTTCCAGATATTGTGAGACTTCATTAGGATGAAGGGTTGCATACTCATTGGGAGCTGAATAATTAAGACCTTGCTCAATATAGTCGTCTTGGGTCTCCAATTCAGAGCATGCATTTTGTTGTGACGAAGGACATAACTTCAATTTTCGTTTTGCAACTTGACTGTCCAATCCTTCTTTCAAAAGTATCTGTTCTACATCCTCGTACACAGTGAGGTTAGGATCCGTTCTCTGCACAACTGGCTGGAAACTAACGTTTCCGTCAGCTTCAGTCACTTGAATGCGAGCTCTAGCTAACTCCTCATCACGGAAATTTTTGTGTCCTACGGCTAGTACTGACCCTCTCCAGTAAAACGAATCAGTCCTTGGATTTTTATGAGAGTACTTCACGTCGACAAAACTTCCTTTCTAAAGCCATTATTTCACAATAACTACTATGAACTTCTTGACGAATTAAAACTCAAATGGAAATTTTATAACTTAAAATAGAGACGATCCGTTATGCCGAGCTTTACGCAATTGTGACGACTCTAAACCGTTTGGCATGTGGTGTCTTCAAAAAAAAGAAGCCAGTATCGGTTCTTCAACTGATCAAGGGAGATCTGCTCAGCCCTCTGCTTTGTCTTTTTAGTAATTGCATCTAGTCCTTTGTTTGCTCTATCGGGAAGTTTTTTTGCAGCAACCTGTGATCATAATAATCATTAGGAATCTGTATAAATTATTGCTGTTTCTATTAGCTGCTCTTGAAAACCTTCCAGTTAGAGTGATATACACTCACTTGAATTTATCTTATTGAATAAAGGTGAAGAAAAGTCAATTTCAAAGTGAGAAAGCCGTTTTTGAGAGTGAGGTAAGTCACGTGAGACCAGAAACTTAATCACGCGAATGAACAAAAAACTCATTGAAAAATGACGTCACGCGCGCAATTCAGTTGAAATGGCATGAACGAATGAACAAAAAGTGGCTGTGACGTCATATGGTCGTAACAAAGATTGTGACGACGAAATAAATAAAAAAAGAGAAGGCCAATAACAGGCCAATAATAGCTTCGCGGCTATTAATAATAATAAAAATTATTATTATTATAATATTCATCAGAAAAAATAACTGGTTGAGTATCTGGTGTGATTAATAGCATAATGATTGGGAAATACTTTTCCCAAGGCTCAATAATTAGGAAAAACACCGGATCCCTTAGACCTAATATTAATGTATAATCTTGAATCGACTACTTTATACGTTTGCTGAAATTTCAAAAATTGGCTATCATTTGATTTAAAAATTTATTTCTTAAAATTTAACTCACAACGTCACCCTGTACAGCATTTGTAGAAACTGGATCCCGATTGTCAACCTCTTGACTCCCCTCATTTGCAATACCATATTGGCTACCATATTGCGCATCGCTGTTCGGGAGAACAATTCTAACGTTTCGAGTGGTCATACTTTTCAACTTTGTTGATTGAGGGAGGTTCAACAATTACAAATCTGAAAACCAAATTCATTTTTTTAAAAGCAATGTATTTTCCCATATAAGCTAATGTCCAATGATTAGCAAGTTTAAAACACAAGTACACTTCGTCAGATAATTCAAATAGCTAATTTGAAACCTCTGGAGCGAATCGTTTTATCTGTGAACTTGGTGTCACTTGGTTGGTGCTAAGTTATAAAACATCTGGTCAAAGGAGGGCCCACTGAACCTTCTGCGAGGATCCTCACTTAAACATCAGGCATCGGTTTTACACTCAAAATGACAATAAACACTCTTAGCAGTTCTACACAGACCAACAAAGAACCAGGGCCTTATAGTTGCCGTAAAATAAAAGTCAATCACAACGTTTGGTCGGTAATGGCTTTGATTGGAATAGCTTCATAATATGAAGTTTAACCATGCGGCTAAAACGATGAAGATTCCGACGGTGCGAACGGGGTTCTGCCGATTGGGTGCAGCGACAAGTCGGTATGGTCCTCAATACCCCCACCCCCGACCGCTCTACCCTGCCCCCCCCCCGACCGCGCTACCCTGCCCCCCCACCCCGACCGCGCCACCCACCCCCCACCCCCGACCGCGCAATCCACCTACCCACCTACCCACCCACCCCCCCCCCCCCGCCAAGTACCACTCACTCCTTTTCCTGAAACCCAAATCTTCTATCACAAATGTAATGATAAGGTAAACTGTCAGTCACACTTCCAAACAACCCTTGCACTTCTGTGGGTACCGCAGTTGTTAAAACTAGATTTTTGAAAATATCGTGACGTTCAGTCAATGTGGATCGAAAACCTTTGGTCTTCACTCATCCGGCCAATCGGGCCAGGTCCGAGCGGACCAGACGCTGTTATTCCACCTCCAACCTCCTGAAACCAAGATCCGTTGTTTCAGTAGTTATTACGGCTGCACAGTTTTCGGCACCACGTGTACAAGAGGTCAAAAGGTAGTTCAGTTCCTACGGACTAACATTTCGCTAATGAGCAAAAAAGAGTGGTGCAGCGCGGAAAGTTAAATTGATTCGTCGCGTGATTAAAGATAGTGAGGTCAAACTATACCTCAAACTATATGGGCAACATTAGTCAAACTGAGGTCAAACTATAATAGCACACTCAAACAATTATGTAGACAATGAGCAACATTAGTCAAACTAGTGAGGTCAAACAATAATAGCTCAAACAATTATGTAGACAATGGGCAACATTAGTCAATACTAGTGAGGTCAAACTATAATAGCTCAAACAATTACGTAGACAATAGTCAACATTAGTGAAACTAGTGAGGTCAAACAATTATGTAGACAATGGGCAACATTAGTCAATACTAGTGAGGTCAAACTATAATAGCTCACTCAAACAATTATGTAGACAATAGTCAACATTAGTGAAACTAGTGAGGTCAAACAATAATAGCTCAAACAATTATGTAGACAATAGTCAAGTGAAACTAGTGAGGTCAAACTATACCTCAAACAATTATTTGTCAACATTAGTCAAGTAACACAAAGTAAGTATGAAGTAAAAGAAGTAATAAATACATCAGTAACAAACAACACTGACAGATGAGTAAACCACAAAGAAGTAAAAAGTAATATATCAAACAACCAATACTAAAACAATGATACAGTCAACTGAAAATTACATGTCCCAAAAACTGGACACATCCGACCTTGAAGTTTGAGCCGCCTTGTTGTTCTGCGATATCGTCGTCACGTAACTAGAAGAATCTGACACTGGCATTTGGCTTATTTTGCTTCGAGATCTTGTCGTCACACAACTAGACGAATCCGATACTGGCACTGGCGTTTGAATTGCTATGTCTTTATGGGCTCTTAACATATGTCTCTTGATGCTAAATGAGTAAATGCTACTGAAACTACAAACGGTACACTTAATTCGGTCCAAGCTATTATCGTGTATACGTTTCATGTGGCGGTCCCTCAAATACTTTTCATTCGCTCCATAGTCACACTTATCACACAAAAACACCTTTTTGATTGTCGCATTCTTATTTCGGGTCGCCCTTTTCCTGGTCACTTTTCCGTCACCTTTTCCGATGGTTCACGTCTAAGTCTTATCAAACTGACAGTTCCATGACTCGCTTCGGTCTTTTTGGAGTCTACCATTGAGCCTATCATTCAGACACTGGAAAAGATAAACTGAAATAGACAGATAAACTGAAATAGACTGATAAACAAACACTGGGATTGACACTCCACGGGCGAAGCCCGATGCTTGCACTACTACTTCTACCTTCTACTTCTACCTTCTATTTCTACACAACTAAATCTGACTCGCACAACTATCTCCGACCTCCGCCTCTGACCTTCGCTACCGACCTCCAGCGACCTTCGCTACCGACCTCCAGCGACCTCCGCTACCGACCTCCACCGACCTCCGCTACCGACCTCCGCGACCGACCTCCACCGACCTCCGCTACCGGCAAATCTTATTGATATTACGAGAGCACATAGAGACCTTTTTTACACCGCCGACCTCCGCTACCGACCTCCGACCTCCGACCTCCGCTACCGACCTCCAGCGACCTCCGCTACAGGCAAATGTTTTTTGATATTACGAGAGCACATAGAGACCTTTTTTACACCGCCGACCTCCGCTACAGACCTCCGACCTCCGACCTCCGCGACCGACCTCCACCGACCTCCGCTACCGGCAAATTTTTTTGATATTACGAGAGCACATAGAGACCTTTTTTTACACCGCCGACCTCCGCTACCGACCTTCGACTCCGCCTCCGACCTCTGCTACCGACCTCCGCCTCTGACCTCCGACCTCCGACCTCCGCGACCGACCTCCACCAACCTCTGCTACCGGCAAATGTTTTTTGATATTACGAGAGCACATAGAGACCTTTTTTACACCGTCGACCTCCGCTACCGACCTCCGACCTCCGACCTCCGCGACCGACCTCCACCGACCTCCGCTACCGGCAAATAGTTTTGATATTACGAGAGCACATAGAGACCTTTTTTACACCGCCGACCTCCGCTACCGACCTTCGACTCCGCCTCCGACCTCTGCTACCGACCTCCGCCTCTGACCTCCGACCTCCGACCTCCGCTACCGACCTCCACCGATCTCCGCCGCCTCCGATACACCAATATATGGTTTAGATATGAATGCACCAATATATGGTTTAGTTAGAGCTAGAATGGCTGTTCAGGATATCACCATCTTAAAAATTTTATGCTTGAGACCAGTTATTCGAAAGTTTCAAAATTTGCTATGTGCAGTCTGTGAGCTCTTTGTCTGCACAGTCTGATGGTGGAACATTCTGTGCAGTTGTGACCAAGAATGTAAATTAGGCTGCGAAGAAGAGGAACAGAGTGGGATGTAGTCTGGGTAGACTGACAAAAGGTTTATACTTCTATTTGTCTGGTTCAGTACTGGTTAAAATTGAAAGTCAATGGTACAGCGCTGAAACCCAGTGGGACCTAACTCCGGGGTGGTTGAAACCACTACATCAACAACAATAGGATTTCTTTGTTCTAATTTTTTCAAAAAATTTTCTGTCTGGTTTTAAAAAATGAAAAAATTTGATTTTCCCCCTTGAGTTGAAGTTGTCGATGTGTTCGTTAGCAAAAACGCTTTCACTAACAAATAAAAGACGTTGGAATTGGAAATTGGGGTTCTTGAGTGAATTAGAAATGTCTGTTTTGCAATCAGTTTTAGTTATATTGTCTGACTTCAAAAACATCAGGGGCACCCATATTTCACACTCCGACAAAAAATGAAAAATGGACAATATGGACCGCAATATGCTTAGAGGACGTTTTTGATCCAAAGTTGTTCTTGAAGAACATGAAGAGATGGAATAGAGTGATATGTGCTAACAAAAAAAAGGTTAAACAGCTTCAAGTCTGGTGCATCTTTTTTTTGTTTTTTTATTTGAAATTAATAATCGATTCCTTCAAAATGTTTGAGTAAATCTTAAAAGCATATCGTTGGTAAAAAGAGAACAAAGAAAATCGGTTATTGCATTTTTTCTGTCGTAGAATCGTTTTTAGGTAACAAATTTTTGGTGTTTCTTTGTTTTTTTTTTATCTCATATAGATTTGGCCAATATGGAGAAGCTTCATAAAGGATAAACCAGGTCAAAAACACTAACAATAACTACATAGTCGCTAGCAAGTGCCTCGATGACGCAAAAAAGAAACCTTCTGATCAAATTTAGTTCTTCTAGGAACACTGCATTTGTATATCAATCTTGAAGAATAAAAAATTTTCAATGATTGCATTGTTATAAACTTCTACAGTTGAGCACGTGAAGTATAGGCACAGTTACCTGATAAAAATTTTATTACATGACTTTTTGCATTGAGATTTGGATCATTGTTCCGACCCCTCTTGAGGGGGGGAACTATATACTCAAATGTGTTTTTTTTTGTTCAGTCAATTTTGGCCGATCGATATATTCATCGTAGAGAGTTGAGACTGGTGTCATTAGAAAGCTTGTCCAACGTAGAATATGGAATTAACAAGATTTTTTTTATTTTAGTGTTTGACAGGGAGATATCGAGCTTTAAACTTTCGAGAAAATAGAGTGAATTCCGTTGATTTCATTCACCTTTTTTCGGAATTTTTTACTAAAATTTTGCCAATTTTGAAAAAATTTTAAAAAGTTTTTCAAGAAAATGTTGTTGATTTTACGTTTAAAGACAAAATATATTGTCGGCTATTTTCATTGATTTTTTGTCACAAATTCCGGCTAAAAATTTCACAAAATTCAGACTTTTTAATCAAAAACAGCACGAAATAAGTTTCTTTAGTCCACTCTGATTAAATTTGCAGGAAGTGCACACCCAAACACCACTAACAAAATCTTTGTAGACTGAATAGGGGCTAATTCTACTTCAACATCCGTTGAGAGTGCTCTGTAAATAAATCTTTGCCGTTTTTTGCTAACTTTATTCGTTGATTATCAAAAACGCAGTATTTATTTTTGACTTTTTAACTAACAAAACATCTATATAAATGACATTCCAAAAATTAAATATTCCTAATGGACAATCAGCATTAGCGGGACTAGTTCTGCACCAATCTTGGACCGTTACAATCTAAAAATAATTCGGATTGTCCTCAGTCGGTTTTAAAAAAAAAATTCTATCTTTTTTATATTAATTAAATAACAGAACATTTCAAATCAAAGCTCACTTGTGATAGGTCCTATTGGCTTCCTAATAAGCTCGAAATTATTTTATCTAGTTGATTGCTGGAAAGCTTATGGTCGTTTTGACTTTTAAAATAATTGATTTTTGAACAAAAAATGGCTTATTGAACTTTGCCTCCATTCTTCTCTTAATTTGGTCAACTTGTAGCTTACTGTCAGCAATCAAAGAGTGTACCTTCTTCGTGCTGAATTCAAATTTACTCTTTATTGCGGTTTTACGCCTTAAATTTTAATGTTCTGGCTTTGATACTAATAGATTTCACATTTTTTTTAATTTTTAGTTATTTGCCCATTTTTCATGTTTTCTAGTTTTCTCAAATTATCACGTTATTGTCAGTTCATATATCACGTTTCTCGCGTTCAATATAACACACAATTGATAATATTTAAATCCTTAAATATATAGATTGTGGTTCTTTACCGCTTCGACAGTACTTTCTCGAAGAATTTAATTGAATTTTTCAAATTTTCTCTTTAACTGTCGTTTTTTACTTTGTCTTTTTAGTCGTATTTAATATCCTTTATAATGACACGGTTTGATTGGTTTTTTCTGGAAGAGTTGATCAGAGGATGTTCTGATATTAGAAGATAGATAATGGCTTTCATGACTTTGAAAACAAATATTTTCCAAAATGAAAAAAAAACATTGCAACTTCGCAATTTTGTTCCTTTTATTGTCTGTTTGTCACCTGGTCTCGTTTATTAAAGGTTAAGGATGACATTATTTTTGTCAAGGGAAGGTGTCAAAAGGGATTGGTGTCACAAAATCAAATGTTTTTAAAGATTTCGTTATGACTTTACTGGCTTCGACACGTGTTTTTCACAAAAAAAAGTAAATTATTTTTTGATTTTTGTCATATTTGACGTTCTTTTTGTAGACCTAAGACTTGTTCTGGCTAATTGCGGGTCCCGGGGGCTTCCTTTGGAAGAATAAACGAACCTATTCAATTTTTTCATTTTGTAATTAATGGCTTTCATGTCTTTAGAAACAAATTTTTTTCGATAAAAACAAGTATTACATAAAAACTTACTTTTCTTCTTTTTGGTCTAATTGTCACCTAGTTTCATTAATGAGAGGTCACATAATACATTTCAAGGGAAGGTGTCAAAAGGGATTGGTGTCACAAAATCTAATGTTTTAAGAGAATTCGTTATGACTTTACTGGCTTCCACACTGGTTTTTCACAAAAAAAGTAAATGAATTTTTAATTTTTGTCATATTTGACGTTCTTTTTGTAGACTTAAGACATATTCTGGATAATTGCAGGTCTCAAGGGTTTTCTTTGGAAGAATGGACGAACCTATTCAAATTTTTCATTTTTTAATTAATGGCTTTCATGTCTTTGGAAATAAATATTTCGAAAAAAAAACAAGTATTACATAATTTGGCATTTTTTTCTTTTTTGTCTAATTTTTGCTTATTTTCATTAATGAGTGGCCACAAAATAAATTATCGGTGTTCAAAGAACGAACATATTTTGGGGGCCAAAGTATGGCTTTACGTCTTCCAAAGCATTTTCTGGCAAGTTTTAATTGATTTTTAGTTTGTTGTCTATTTGTTGTTCTTCTTTTAACTGCATAAAAAATTGAATACCAAGAGTTCTCAATTCTGTTCTATAGAAACATTGGTAATTGTAAACCTATGGGATATCTTAGTTGATTCTTAATGGTTTTCATTACTTTGAAATTAATTGTTTTTTTTTTTAAATTTCAGCGAATTTTCTAACTTTAAAGTTTCTGTTCTTTTTTGTCTAATTGTTACCAAGTTTTGTTATGAACTGGTGAATAACCATTCACTTTTCTGTCTATTTTCAGTTTTATCTGACGCTCTTTTGACTTTGTTATTAAGTTTAGTTTTTTAAAACGGACATAAATTTTTTGATGTAATTATTGTTTGTTGTTGTTGTTTGATTTTGCCGTTCGTCTTCGCTCGCTTTCTTAATATCGGCATATCTCATCAGTCTAATGCATCAGTTTTTACTCCACTGAGTTATTTGCTTTGGAGGCTATCATTTCGTTCAAACAACAGTTTTTTTTAAATACTTGAATCTTTTGTTTTTTTTTCCATCTGTTCCTCATTTGATAGACAATTATGCCAAAATTGTGGATGAGCGGGTTCGGAACCTTATGTGCGACCGCACAATACCGAGCCGCCTTGTCTATTTCCAATTAGACTCCTCAATTCTGTTTGACACAATTAATTTGATCGCCAAATAGAAGTCGTAACTATATCGCCAAATAGAAGTCGTAAATATTGGTTTTAATTTTACCAAATTCAGTCTAAGTAACATGTTCTATTAAAGAAAAATGTCCCGGTGCATAGATGAACCCCATGTGTTTTTTTTGTGAGAAAGATATCATTCTCCAACTGCCCGCGCATGGTTTTGAGCATTGCCTCACTTTTTCAGTTTGACACAGCCACTGGGAGATTATTGACAAACAACCCAAATTTGATGGCGAGGTCCCAGCAAATGCTGTGAATCGGTTTAAAAGTTGCTGGAAAACATTCAAGATTATTTATGACTGCGTCTCTGACATATAAATTACATTACCGTCTGTTCCCTTGTTGACCCTCCCCCCGGGTCGAGGGGTCAGCAGCTGTAGGCGGATATTTTTGTAAGAAATCCGCTGAATGTGCTGAAATTATGTAAGGTTTGTGCTGATTGATAAAAAATCGATAAAAAGGTGCTGAATCCGCTGAAATAAAAAATTTAAGCACATTTCAGTGCATCTCAGGCATAAAATCAGCATTTGATTAAGGACCTTTCTTACATAATTTCAGCACTTGTAAAAATTTTAAATTCAGCGGATTCAGCGCTTTTCTTACATAATTTTACGTGCAATTTTTTTGTTCACTATTGCTTATAACGTAGTCAGCATTTAGTCTCCTTCAACTTTTGCACTTATGAAGAGCCACTAATCAATCAAAACTAGCGATGAAAATTCATTTTTTTGAAAAAACAGACCGAGTGAAAAGCGTCAATTTTTCATCATATGTAACGAAAGGAAGAAAATTATACTTAAGCTACCTGGTTTCATTCAATCAAGTAATTTGGTTTTATAACTTAGCTGCAATAACTGCTTTACCTTAAGGTTTGACAAAATTGTTAAGTCTTTTGGCAGATATCCAACTGTTTTTAAGTTGAACATAAGTACTGAAAGTTATGTAAGAAATGCGCTGACAGCCGATGAAAAATTATATTTTCAGCAGTTAAATCTTACATAATTATCCGCTTAATGTTCTGAAAAGTGCTGAAATTATGTAAGAAAGTGCTGAAAAATCAGCAGATTAAGCGGATTAATGTCTAAGATTTACCCGCTGAAAAATATTTTTTTCAGCTGTTGTCACCGCATTTCTTACATAAATTTTGACGAATTCCTCGACCCGGGCCTGGCAACCATACAAATTTTTTTCTTTTGATGATCGTAGATTAGTTGCCATTTTTCATAAAGTTTCCATCGCGTTTCAGGGACTCCATGGAGGGGTTGGCATAATGGTGCAAAATAAACAGAATGCATCAAAAACAGTACCCTGTTGGTGTTTCTGGCTTTTGTTTTACTCTTTCTTCAAAGTTACAACCGATCCGTTTCATCACCAAAATTTTTCAGCCGCAATTATTTCACGCCTATTCCCCAGCCTTAGTTTGTAATTTCTTATGCTCAGTTAAGTGGTTGCCAAGTTTTCTTGGTCGCTATATATGAGTATAGGATATGGTTACCAAGATTTATTTTTGGTGGTCAACCCGGGATGTTACCGTGCTCGGGAAAAACTGTTTCCTGTTTTCACAAATTTTTATAATATTTCATACGGTAGATAGTTCCAAATCTTTTGATACACCCCCCCCCCAGCCCCCAAACCCGAAAGATACAGTATTTGTTGACATATCTGTGTGACTTTTCGGGGTTGTTTGAAAGATTTTTCTGCTAGCTCCACAAGCTCAGTTTTGCGCCCCCAATATACACATAGTTAAACATACTGTTAAAGTTAAGTAAGTTTTCAGATGAACATATATGAACAATATGCATTTATTAAAAACTAGCACAACCGTAATGTGAAAGTTATTGCGTATTTCAACCAAAATATGTTGCATATATTGTAAGCCTCAATAAAAATTTATGTATTATATCAATTTTGGTGTTATCGGCTACAATAAAAAGCCAAATAAAGGCAAATACTGTTCTTAAAATTCGCGTAAACTTGGATTTTTTTTTTTGGGGGGGGGGGGGCGGCGTCAAAATGACAGCTATATAGGGCTGAGGGCGCTAGCAGAAAAGATCCATTGATTGAATTGAGGTCTCTGTTGGAGTTTTTGCAGGTGATCGAACAGAAGGGGCGATCATAAACTGTGGATGGGGATGTGTTTATGATTATATACGATACGCAGAAAACATTATTACATACAGAAAACAGAATTCCTAGGGTAAAAATGCAATTTAATCCTACTTGTAAATTTAAGCAAACTATTTGCTCTGGAAGTGATAATCAAATAACTTTTCTTTCGCAATCTTTATCTACTTGTTCAGTTCTTCATACTTTCTCCTAAATGACGAGCACATAGAAACAAAGGCAGCTTCCTTGCCAATTGTTTTCTTTGAACAAGTATAAAAGTGACACTCGCAGCACAAAGTCAAAAGTATCATTAAAATGGTATCAAAATATGGTATTAAAATGGTCTCGTTAAAAGTTTTGTTTTCTTTAGTAAAAAAAAAACTATTGTCCGGTAATTTGTCGTGAGCATCATTAAACAAAAGTTACAGTGACAGAACAAACTAGCATTCTAGTTAATATGATATTGGAAGGTCTTTGCAATGAAAATCTGTTAAGAATGCTTGGTCAACATAGTTGCAGTTGTCTAGCAAAGAAATATTATAAATCTAGTAAAAGCTGTCTTATTTCTATTCCCGTACCGAACCCCCAGAGCCCATCAGGCCTGATTCAGAGATTTTCCAGAGGCCAAGTCTTGGCAGAGAGATGCCAAGACTTGGGTAGCGAAGCCAAGACTTGAGACATCTCTGGGCAGAGAGAGGCCAAGACTTGGGTTTTTCTGGGCAGCGCAGACCCCAAGTCTTGGGTTTCTCTGAGCAGAGTTAAGGTTGACATCATGAGGATCCGGAGTTTTTATTTAATGAGGGCAACTTTTTTTATAAATTTGGTGCCCAATTATACGTTTTCTGTCAAAAAAACCATTTGCAGGTGAAATTTGTGAACTTCACCCCAAGACTTGGGGCCTCTCTGGGCAGAGAAAATCCAAGTCTTGGGTTTCTCTGCCAAGTCTTAGAATCGGTTTCTTCTCTTCACGTTCACTGATATACGAAATATCCCCATGATAAAAGTAACAACTGAGTATTTGTTTCAAAATAGGACCCATGCTTTTGTATTAGGTCTCAAAAAAGATTAGCTGCAATCTGAAGTTCAAAAAAAAACGTTTGCGGTTTAACTGGATCAAATTATATTTTTAAACAATAAACAGTCCTTAAAACTTACACAGCTGATAAATAGATCCTAAAACTTAAGCCAAAAGTTATTAAGAAAGTAACGAAACGAAAAGATTAGTTTAATTCATTCGCGGTCGGTTAAATTAATTCTGTTCTAATTTCTGTAAAAAAATATTTTTGAAACTTTGTCACCTTCAAGAATTCAGCAAAGATATCCCACCATAGTATCCCTGCATATACGGGTTTGCTGGATTCGCATTGTAATGAGGAGTATCCCGATACATATTTGTATTTGGTTTTATGGAGTTGAGTGGGTCAATTTTTGCTCTGTAGGCGCCAAACCTCGAGTTTCGGCCATTTTCGGCTATTTCGGCGGTGACATAAACTTGACTTTTCTTCTGTCAAGATTAAACATTATAGTGTTTTGGATTGCTCAGTTGATGAGGGGTATCACTAAATACAGATTGTACCATTTTCCTACAAGTTTTGATGGTTTACATTAGCGAAACTTGAAATTTGATAGCCAAAATAGGTCATTTGACCAAATGAATGGGTGAAGTGGTGTTTTTTGCAATTGAACAAGTTTTTGGGCGTGCATTTTGTGTTTTCTATACACTATTTAGGTTGTTGAAGCTAATTGTATCAAACAATGGGATTAATTCAACAATTTTTCTTTTTTCACGATTTCATCAAATTTCCGTGGATGTTGTTTTATGTCAAAACACACAAAACATCATAACCTTCATGGTGAGGTGGGAAATTTTTTCCCACCTCCCCATGAAGGTTTTCCGTGACCCAGAACGTCGAAGTGGACCAGAACCACACCCAAGAATACGCCGGCAACTATGTTTCACGTTATTTTACGTCAGTTCCCGAGATTTTGGGCTTCACTTTTAGCCCAAAAAATGCGGTACAGAGCAGTATTTTGTTAATTTCTTCTAAAGTACTGAACCAAATTGAACGGGAGTGGTCGCATTCTGTTGGCACTGAACCCTTCTTGCTTGCAGTGTTTGGTTGGTTTCTCAAATCGTTGTAATCAAAAAGTTATTAATGTTCAAATTTGAAATAGTTCGAATTTTCGGGTTTTTATGGGTGACCCAATTTTCGGTACAACAAAACACGCGATTTACCCAACAAGTGTTAGTGTTTTAGAATCCCCAGTTAGTGGGGAGTCTCCCCATATATATTTTATATGGTATTTTATGTAGTTGAGATTGTCAATTTTGGCTCTGAGTGGATTTGAAAAAAGTCACCATTACAGGTGATATTGGTGTTCCCCAAAAATGCGTACCCCAAAATACCATAGTATCCCTGCATATACGGGTTTGCTGGATTTGTATTGTAGTGGGGAGTATCCCGATACATATTTGTATATAATTTATGGAGTTGAGTGGGTCAATTTTTGCTCTGTAGGCGCCAAACCTCGAGTTTCGGCCATTTTCGGCTATTTCGGCGGTGACATAAAGTTGACTTTTCTTCTGTCAAGATTAAACATTATAGTGTTTTGGATTGCTCAGTTGATGAGGGGTATCACTAAATACAGATTGTACCATTTTCCTACAAGTTTTGATGGTTTACATTAGCGAAACTTGAAATTTGATAGCCAAAATAGGTCATTTGACCAAATGAATGGGTGAAGTGGTGTTTTTTGCAATTGAACAAGTTTTTGGGCGTGCATTTTGTGTTTTCTATACACTATTTAGGTTGTTGAAGCTAATTGTATCAAACAATGGGATTAATTCAACAATTTTTCTTTTTTCACGATTTCATCAAATTTCCGTGGATGTTGTTTTATGTCAAAACACACAAAACATCATAACCTTCATGGTGAGGTGGGAAATTTTTTCCCACCTCCCCATGAAGGTTTTCCGTGACCCAGAACGTCGAAGTGGACCAGAACCACACCCAAGAATACGCCGGCAACTATGTTTCACGTTATTTTACGTCAGTTCCCGAGATTTTGGGCTTCACTTTTAGCCCAAAAAATGCGGTACAGAGCAGTGTTTTGTTAATTTCTTCTAAAGTACTGAACCAAATTGAACGGGAGTGGTCGCATTCTGTTGGCACTGAACCCTTCTTGCTTGCAGTGTTTGGTTGGTTTCTCAAATCGTTGTAATCAAAAAGTTATTAATGTTCAAATTTGAAATAGTTCGAATTTTCGGGTTTTTATGGGTGACCCAATTTTCGGTACAACAAAACACGCGATTTACCCAACAAGTGTTAGTGTTTTAGAATCCCCAGTTAGTGGGGAGTCTCCCCATATATATTTTATATGGTATTTTATGTAGTTGAGATTGTCAATTTTGGCTCTGAGTGGATTTGAAAAAAGTCACCATTACAGGTGATATTGGTGTTCCCCAAAAATGCGTACCCCAAAATACCATAGTATCCCTGCATATACGGGTTTGCTGGATTTGTATTGTAGTGGGGAGTATCCCGATACATATTTGTATATAATTTATGGAGTTGAGTGGGTCAATTTTTGCTCTGTAGGCGCCAAACCTCGAGTTTCGGCCATTTTCGGCTATTTCGGCGGTGACATAAAGTTGACTTTTCTTCTGTCAAGATTAAACATTATAGTGTTTTGGATTGCTCAGTTGATGAGGGGTATCACTAAATACAGATTGTACCATTTTCCTACAAGTTTTGATGGTTTACATTAGCGAAACTTGAAATTTGATAGCCAAAATAGGTCATTTGACCAAATGAATGGGTGAAGTGGTGTTTTTTGCAATTGAACAAGTTTTTGGGCGTGCATTTTGTGTTTTCTATACACTATTTAGGTTGTTGAAGCTAATTGTATCAAACAATGGGATTAATTCAACAATTTTTCTTTTTTCACGATTTCATCAAATTTCCGTGGATGTTGTTTTATGTCAAAACACACAAAACATCATAACCTTCATGGTGAGGTGGGAAATTTTTTCCCACCTCCCCATGAAGGTTTTCCGTGACCCAGAACGTCGAAGTGGACCAGAACCACACCCAAGAATACGCCGGCAACTATGTTTCACGTTATTTTACGTCAGTTCCCGAGATTTTGGGCTTCACTTTTAGCCCAAAAAATGCGGTACAGAGCAGTATTTTGTTAATTTCTTCTAAAGTACTGAACCAAATTGAACGGGAGTGGTCGCATTCTGTTGGCACTGAACCCTTCTTGCTTGCAGTGTTTGGTTGGTTTCTCAAATCGTTGTAATCAAAAAGTTATTAATGTTCAAATTTGAAATAGTTCGAATTTTCGGGTTTTTATGGGTGACCCAATTTTCGGTACAACAAAACAGGCGATTTACCCAACAAGTGTTAGTGTTTTAGAATCCCCAGTTAGTGGGGAGTCTCCCCATATATATTTTATATGGTATTTTATGTAGTTGAGATTGTCAATTTTGGCTCTGAGTGGATTTGAAAAAAGTCACCATTACAGGTGATATTGGTGTTCCCCAAAAATGCGTACCCCAAAATACCATAGTATCCCTGCATATACGGGTTTGCTGGATTTGTATTGTAGTGGGGAGTATCCCGATACATATTTGTATATAATTTATGGAGTTGAGTGGGTCAATTTTTGCTCTGTAGGCGCCAAACCTCGAGTTTCGGCCATTTTCGGCTATTTCGGCGGTGACATAAAGTTGACTTTTCTTCTGTCAAGATTAAACATTATAGTGTTTTGGATTGCTCAGTTGATGAGGGGTATCACTAAATACAGATTGTACCATTTTCCTACAAGTTTTGATGGTTTACATTAGCGAAACTTGAAATTTGATAGCCAAAATAGGTCATTTGACCAAATGAATGGGTGAAGTGGTGTTTTTTGCAATTGAACAAGTTTTTGGGCGTGCATTTTGTGTTTTCTATACACTATTTAGGTTGTTGAAGCTAATTGTATCAAACAATGGGATTAATTCAACAATTTTTCTTTTTTCACGATTTCATCAAATTTCCGTGGATGTTGTTTTATGTCAAAACACACAAAACATCATAACCTTCATGGTGAGGTGGGAAATTTTTTCCCACCTCCCCATGAAGGTTTTCCGTGACCCAGAACGTCGAAGTGGACCAGAACCACACCCAAGAATACGCCGGCAACTATGTTTCACGTTATTTTACGTCAGTTCCCGAGATTTTGGGCTTCACTTTTAGCCCAAAAAATGCGGTACAGAGCAGTGTTTTGTTAATTTCTTCTAAAGTACTGAACCAAATTGAACGGGAGTGGTCGCATTCTGTTGGCACTGAACCCTTCTTGCTTGCAGTGTTTGGTTGGTTTCTCAAATCGTTGTAATCAAAAAGTTATTAATGTTCAAATTTGAAATAGTTCGAATTTTCGGGTTTTTATGGGTGACCCAATTTTCGGTACAACAAAACACGCGATTTACCCAACAAGTGTTAGTGTTTTAGAATCCCCAGTTAGTGGGGAGTCTCCCCATATATATTTTATATGGTATTTTATGTAGTTGAGATTGTCAATTTTGGCTCTGAGTGGATTTGAAAAAAGTCACCATTACAGGTGATATTGGTGTTCCCCAAAAATGCGTACCCCAAAATACCATAGTATCCCTGCATATACGGGTTTGCTGGATTTGTATTGTAGTGGGGAGTATCCCGATACATATTTGTATATAATTTATGGAGTTGAGTGGGTCAATTTTTGCTCTGTAGGCGCCAAACCTCGAGTTTCGGCCATTTTCGGCTATTTCGGCGGTGACATAAAGTTGACTTTTCTTCTGTCAAGATTAAAAATTATAGTGTTTTGGATTGCTCAGTTGATGAGGGGTATCACTAAATACAGATTGTACCATTTTCCTACAAGTTTTGATGGTTTACATTAGCGAAACTTGAAATTTGATAGCCAAAATAGGTCATTTGACCAAATGAATGGGTGAAGTGGTGTTTTTTGCAATTGAACAAGTTTTTGGGCGTGCATTTTGTGTTTTCTATACACTATTTAGGTTGTTGAAGCTAATTGTATCAAACAATGGGATTAATTCAACAATTTTTCTTTTTTCACGATTTCATCAAATTTCCGTGGATGTTGTTTTATGTCAAAACACACAAAACATCATAACCTTCATGGTGAGGTGGGAAATTTTTTCCCACCTCCCCATGAAGGTTTTCCGTGACCCAGAACGTCGAAGTGGACCAGAACCACACCCAAGAATACGCCGGCAACTATGTTTCACGTTATTTTACGTCAGTTCCCGAGATTTTGGGCTTCACTTTTAGCCCAAAAAATGCGGTACAGAGCAGTGTTTTGTTAATTTCTTCTAAAGTACTGAACCAAATTGAACGGGAGTGGTCGCATTCTGTTGGCACTGAACCCTTCTTGCTTGCAGTGTTTGGTTGGTTTCTCAAATCGTTGTAATCAAAAAGTTATTAATGTTCAAATTTGAAATAGTTCGAATTTTCGGGTTTTTATGGGTGACCCAATTTTCGGTACAACAAAACACGCGATTTACCCAACAAGTGTTAGTGTTTTAGAATCCCCAGTTAGTGGGGAGTCTCCCCATATATATTTTATATGGTATTTTATGTAGTTGAGATTGTCAATTTTGGCTCTGAGTGGATTTGAAAAAAGTCACCATTACAGGTGATATTGGTGTTCCCCAAAAATGCGTACCCCAAAATACCATAGTATCCCTGCATATACGGGTTTGCTGGATTTGTATTGTAGTGGGGAGTATCCCGATACATATTTGTATATAATTTATGGAGTTGAGTGGGTCAATTTTTGCTCTGTAGGCGCCAAACCTCGAGTTTCGGCCATTTTCGGCTATTTCGGCGGTGACATAAAGTTGACTTTTCTTCTGTCAAGATTAAACATTATAGTGTTTTGGATTGCTCAGTTGATGAGGGGTATCACTAAATACAGATTGTACCATTTTCCTACAAGTTTTGATGGTTTACATTAGCGAAACTTGAAATTTGATAGCCAAAATAGGTCATTTGACCAAATGAATGGGTGAAGTGGTGTTTTTTGCAATTGAACAAGTTTTTGGGCGTGCATTTTGTGTTTTCTATACACTATTTAGGTTGTTGAAGCTAATTGTATCAAACAATGGGATTAATTCAACAATTTTTCTTTTTTCACGATTTCATCAAATTTCCGTGGATGTTGTTTTATGTCAAAACACACAAAACATCATAACCTTCATGGTGAGGTGGGAAATTTTTTCCCACCTCCCCATGAAGGTTTTCCGTGACCCAGAACGTCGAAGTGGACCAGAACCACACCCAAGAATACGCCGGCAACTATGTTTCACGTTATTTTACGTCAGTTCCCGAGATTTTGGGCTTCACTTTTAGCCCAAAAAATGCGGTACAGAGCAGTGTTTTGTTAATTTCTTCTAAAGTACTGAACCAAATTGAACGGGAGTGGTCGCATTCTGTTGGCACTGAACCCTTCTTGCTTGCAGTGTTTGGTTGGTTTCTCAAATCGTTGTAATCAAAAAGTTATTAATGTTCAAATTTGAAATAGTTCGAATTTTCGGGTTTTTATGGGTGACCCAAATTTCGGTACTACAAAACACGCGATTTACCCAATAAATGTTAGTGTTTTAGAATCCTCAGTTAGCGAGGAGTATCCCCATATATAGTTTATATAGTATTTTATGTAGTTGACATGGTCAATTTTGGCTCTGAGTGGCGGTCACCTCGCTTTTTTGGTCATTTGGTACGGTACCTTATAATTGCTGTAACTCCTCGAAGAATGTACCGATTGGGCTCATTTTTTAATATGATGCGTATCTCAAGCAGTGCTACAAACTGTACTAAGGGGGTTTATTTTTGTCCGGCCGTTTTAGAGAAATTGGCCAGTAAACTTGCCCTCGATTTTAGCCCAAGAAGCGGTTGACACCAGCGGTTGATAGCGGCTGACCATTGGTTGACACTTTGAACTGTGTTACAAAAATTAGTGTTTTGAACAGCGCGTGTTATGTAGATTCCGAATATGTATACTTTATATAGCGTTTTCCGAGGTTTAGGTGTTCAATTTTAGCTGTGAAGGTGGTGTAACCCTGTTACAGGGTTATTTGGTACGGTACCTTATTTTTGCTATAACTTCTTGAAAAATGCACCGATTGGGCTCATTTTTTGATATGATGCGTGTCTCAAGCTGTGCTACAATTGGTACTAAGGGCGTTTGTTTTTGTTCGGCCGTTTTTGAGAAATTGGCCAGGAAAGTTGACCCCAGTTCGACCTCCTGTGGAGAGAAACACCACCTTGAGTACGATATTAAACCTTGTTG
>NW_027450864.1:0-49484 GCF_964194025.1 Convolutriloba macropyga
TCAAGCTTCAGATTGAAATGACCTCTGATCAGACCGCCCCAGACCACAGTGACACCCGGGCCGAGGAATTTGGCCAAAATTATGTAAGATCAGCAGCAAATAGCGTTGACAAATTGGAAAATTCACCGCAATTTTTTCTTACATAATTTTGCGTTGAATGCGTTGAATTTAAAGACAAAAATTCAATGCATTCAACGCAAAAATATGTAGAAAATGGCGGTGAATTTTCCAACGTGTCAACGCTAGTTGCCGCTGATCATACATATTTAGCGTTGAATTTAGCGTAGATCTTACATATTTAGCGTAGAATTTAGCGTAGATCTTATATATTTAGCGTTGAATTTAGCGTAGATCTTACATAATTCGCGTTGAATTTAGCGTAGATCTTTCATCGTTATGCGTAGAATTTACCGTTGATTTTACATATTTAGCGTTGATTTTACATATTTTGCGTTGATTTTAGCGTAGATCTTACAAATTTTGCGTTGAATTTACCGTAGAACTTGCATATATTTCGTTGAATTTAGCGTAGATCTTGCATATTTTTGCGTTGAATTTAGCGTTGATTTTACAAATTTAGCGTTGATTTTACATATTTTGCGTTGATTTTACCGTATAACTTGCATATATTTCGTTGAATTTAGTGTAGATCTTACATATTTTTCGTTGAAATCAGCATTGATCTTTCATATTTGGCGCTGAATTGAGCGTAGATCCTACACGTTTTGCGTTGAATTTAGCCGAGATCTTACATAAATTTAACGTATTCAGCGCATTTACCATGTGAGGCGTACTGGGAAAAATTTAAATTTTTTTTCAAGTTTTGAAAAAAAAATTTGAATTCCTAAAATGGTCTGAATTGGTTTTTGAAACCTAGGAGAGCACTCAAACGTTATTTTTTGCTGACTTCATTCTCTCATTTGTGCAGTATAGGGGTCGAAACAGTGAAAAAAATTTATTTTTCGAAAAAAAACTTGAAAAAGTTTTGAAGTCGTAAAATGATCTGAAATGGATTTTGCAATAAATAAGAGCACTAAAAAGTGATTTTTTGCTGGATTCACTTTCCTCACTCGTGCAGTATAGGGCGTCAGAACAGTAAAAAAATTATATTTTTGAAAAAAAACTTGAAAAATTTGAAATCGTAAAAATGGTCTGAATTGGATTTTGCACTATAAAAGAGCACTAAAAATAACTTTTTCTGACTTCATGTTTCTCACCTTTGCAGTATAGGGGTCGAAACAGTGAAAAAAATTGATTCGAAATAAAAACTTGAAAATTTTTTGAAATCGTAAGGTGGTCTGAAATGAAACTGAAAAAATTCGACGCTAAATATGTAAGATCTACGCCAAAATTCAACAAAAAATATGTAAGATTGGCATTGAATGCGTTGAAATTAAGTAAGATCTACACAAAAATTCAGCACTAAAGTTGTTAGATCTACGCCAAAATTTAACGCAAAATATGTAAGATTGGCGTTGAATGCGTTGATTTTATGTAACATCTACGCTAACTTCAACGCTAAATATGTAAGATCTACGCTAAAATTCAACGCTAAATATGTAAGATTGGCGTTGAATGCGTTGATTTTATGTAAGATCTACGCTGAATTCAACGCAAAACAAGTAAGATCTACGCAAAAATTCAACGCTAAATATGTAAGATCTACGCAAAAATTCAACGCAAAATACGTAAGATTGGCGTTAAATGCGTTGAATTTATGTAAGATCTACTCTAAAAATCACTGCTAAATATTTGAAATTTACGCCAAAATTAAACGCAAAAGATGTAAGATTGGCGTTGATTGCGTTGAATTTATGTAAGATCTACTCTAAATTCAACGCAAAGTATGTAAGATCTGCGCTAAAATTCGACACTATATATGTGAGATCTACACCAAATTTCTACGCAACATATGTAAGATCGGCGTTGAATGCATTGAATTTATGTATGGACTACGCTAAATTCAACGCAAAACAAGTAAGATCTATGCAAAAATTCAACGCTAAATATGTAAGATCTACGCAAAAATTCAACGCAAAATACGTAAGATTGGCGTTAAATTTGTTGAATTTATGTAAGATCTACGCAAAAATTCAACGCAAAATACGTAAGATTGGCGTTAAACGCGTTGAATTTATGTAAGATCTACTCTAAAAATCACTGCTAAACATTTGAAATTTACGCCAAAATTCAACGCAAAAGATGTAAGATTGGCGTTGATTGCGTTGAATTTAAGTAAGATCTACGCTAAATTTAGGGCAAATTATGTAAGATCTGCGCTAAAATTCGACACTATATATGTGAGATCTACACCAAATTCCTACGCAACATATGTAAGATCGGCGTTGAATGCGTTGAATTTATGTAAGATCTACGCTAAATTCAACGCAAAACAAGTGAGATCTACGCAAAAATTCAACGCTAAATATGTAAGATCTACGCAAAAATTCAACGCAAAATACGTAAGATTGGCGTTAAATTTGTTGAATTTATGTAAGATCTACGCAAAAATTCAACGCAAAATACGTAAGATTGGCGTTAAATGCGTTGAATTTATGTAAGATCTACTCTAAAAATCACTGCTAAATATTTGAAATTTACGCCAAAATTCAACGCAAAAGATGTAAGATTGGCGTTGATTGCGTTGAATTTATGTAAGATCTACGCTAAATTCAACGCAAAGTATGTAAGATCTGCGCTAAAATTCGACACTATATATGTGAGATCTACACCAAATTCCTACGCAACATATGTAAGATCGGCGTTGAATGCGTTGAATTTATGTAAGATCTACGCTAAATTCAACGCAAAACAAGTGAGATCTACGCAAAAAATCAACGCTAAATATGTAAGATCTACGCAAAAATTCAACGCAAAATACGTAAGATTGGCGTTAAATTTGTTGAATTTATGTAAGATCTACGCAAAAATTCAACGCAAAATACGTAAGATTGGCGTTAAATGCGTTGAATTTATGTAAGATCTACTCTAAAAATCACTGCTAAATATTTGAAATTTACGCCAAAATTCAACGCAAAAGATGTAAGATTGGCGTTGAATGCGTTGATTTTATGTAACATCTACGCTAACTTCAACGCTAAATATGTAAGATCTACGCTAAAATTCAACGCTAAATATGTAAGATTGGCGTTGAATGCGTTGATTTTATGTAAGATCTACGCTGAATTCAACGCAAAACAAGTGAGATCTACGCAAAAATTCAACGCTAAATATGTAAGATCTAAGTGAAAATTCAACGCAAAATACGTAAGATTGGCGTTAAATGCTTTAAATTTATGTAAGATCTACCCTAAAAATCAACGCTAAATATGTAAAAATAACGCCAAAATTCAACGCAAAATACGTAAGATTGGCATTGATTGCGTTGAATTTATATAAGATCTAAGCTAAATTCAACGCAAAGTATGTAAGATCTGCGCTAAAATTCGACACTATATATGTGAGATCTACACCAAATTTCTACGCAACATATGTAAGATCGGCGTTGAATGCATTGATTTTATGTATGATCTACGCTAAATTCAACGTAAAACAAGTAAGATCTATGCAAAAATTCAAAGCTAAATATGTAAGATCTACGCAAAAATTCAACGCAAAATACGTAAGATTGGCGTTAAATTTGTTGAATTTATGTAAGATCTACGCAAAAATTCAACGCAAAATACGTAAGATTGGCGTTAAGTGCGTTGAATTTATGTAAGATCTACTCTAAAAATCACTGCTAAACAATTGAAATTTACGCAAAAATTCAACGCAAAAGATGTAAGATTGGCGTTGATTGCGTTGAATTTAAGTAAGATCTACGCTAAATTCAAGGCAAATTATGTAAGATCTGCGCTAAAATTCGACACTATATATGTGAGATCTACACCAAATTCCTACGCAACATATGTAAGATCGGCGTTGAATGCGTTGAATTTATGTAAGATCTACGCTAAATTCAACGCAAAACAAGTAAGATCTACGCAAAAATTCAACGCTAAATATGTAAGATCTAAGTGAAAATTCAACGCAAAATACGTAAGATTGGCGTTAAATGCTTTAAATGTATGCAAGATCTACCCTAAAAATCAACGCTAAATATGTAAAAATAACGCCAAAATTCAACGCAAAATATGTAAGATTGGCATTGATTGCGTTGAATTTATATAAGATCTAAGCTAAATTCAACGCAAAGTATGTAAGATCTACGCTAAAATTGAACTCCAGATATGTATGATCTACACCAAAATTCAACCCAAAATATGAAAGATCGGCGTTGAATGAGTTGAATTTATGTAAGATTTACACTAAACTCAACACAAAATATGTAAGATCTACGCCAAATTTCAACGCAAAATAGGTAAGATTGGCGTTGAATGCGTTGAATTTAAGTAAGATCTACGCCAAATTCAACGCTAAAAATTTAAGATCTACGCTAAAATTCAACGCTAAATATGTAAGATCTACGCAAAAATTCAACGCAAAATACGTAAGATTGGCGTTAAATGCGTTGAATTTAAGTAAGATCTACTCTAAAAATCACTGCTAAATATGTGAAATTTAGGCCAAAATTCAACGCAAAATATGTAAGATTGGCGTTGATTGCGTTGAATTTAAGTAAGATCTACCCTAAAAATCAACGCTAAATATGTAAAAATTACGCCAAAATTCAACGCAAAATATGTAAGATTGGCATTGATTGCGTTGAATTTATGTAAGATCTACGGTAAATTCAACGCAAAGTATGTAAGATCTACGCTAAAATTGAGCTCCAAATATGTAAGATCTACACCAAAATTCAACCCAAAATATGTAAGATCGGCGTTGAATGCGTTGAATTTATGTAAGATCTACACTAAATTCAACACAAAATATGTAAGATCTACGCCAAATTTCAACGCAAAATATGTATTGGCGTTGAATGCGTTGAAGTTATGTAAGATCTCCGCTAAATTCAACGCTAAAAATGTAAGATCTACGCTAAAATTCAACGCTAAAAATGTAAGATCTACGCTAAAATTCAACGCTAAAGATGTAAGATCTACGCTAAAATTCAACGCAAAATACGTAAGATTGGCGTTAAATGCGTTCAAATTAAGTAAGATCTACTCTTAAAATCACTGCTAAATATGTGAAATTTAGGCCAAATTTCTACGCAAAATATGTAAGATCGGCGTTGAATACGTTGAATTTATGTAAGATCTACGCTTAATTCAACACAAAATATGTGAGATCTACGCCAAATTTCAACGCAAAATATGTATTGGCGTTGAATGCGTTGAAGTTATGTAAGATCTCCGCTAAATTCAACGCTAAAAATGTAAGATCTACGCTAAAATTCAACGCTAAAAATGTAAGATCTACGCTAAAATTCAACGCTAAAGATGTAAGATCTACGCTAAAATTCAACGCAAAATACGTAAGATTGGCGTTAAATGCGTTGAAATTAAGTAAGATCTACTCTTAAAATCACTGCTAAATATGTGAAATTTAGGCCAAATTTCTACGCAAAATATGTAAGATCGGCGTTGAATACGTTGAATTTATGTAAGATCTACGCTAAATTCAACGCAAAACAATTAAGATCTACGCAAAAATTCAACGCTAAATATGTAAGATCTACGTGAAAATTCAACGCTAAAGATGTAAGATCTACGCTAAAATTCAACGCAAAATACGTAAGATTGGCGTTAAATGCGTTGAAATTAAGTAAGATCTACTCTAAAAATCACTGCTAAATATGTGAAATTTAGGCCAAAATTCAACGCAAAATATGTAAGATTGGCGTTGATTGCGTTGAATTAAAGTAAGATCTACTCTAAAAATCACTGCTAAATATGTGAAATTTAGGCCAAAATTCAACGCAAAATGTGTAAAATTGGCGTTGCTTGCGTTGAATTTATGTAAGATCTACGCTAAATTCAATGCAAAGTATGTAAGATCTACGCTAAATTCAACGCTAAAAATGTAAGATCTACGCTAAAACTCAACGCTAAAAATGTAAGATCTACGCTAAAATTCAACGCTAAAGATGTAAGATCTACGCTAAAATTCAACGGAAAATACGTAAGATTGGCGTTAAATGCCTTGAAATTAGGTAAGATCTACTCTAAAAATCACTGCTAAATATTTGAAATTTAGGCCAAATTTCTACGCAAAATATGTAAGATCGGCGTTGAATACGTTGAATTTATGTAAGATCTACTCTAAAGTCAACGCAAAACAATTAAGATCTACGCAAAAATTCAACGCTAAATATGTAAGATCTACGTGAAAATGCGACACTATATATGTAAGATCTACGCCAAATTCAACGCTAAATATGTAAGATCTACGCTAAATTCAACGCTAAAAATGTAAGATCTACGCTAAAATTCAACGCTAAAGATTTAAGATCTACGCTAAAATTCAACGCAAAATACGTAAGATTGGCGTTAAATGCGTTGAAATTAAGTAAGATCTACTCTAAAAATCACTGCTAAATATGTGAAATTTAGGCCAAATTTCTACGCAAAATATGTAAGATCGGCGTTGAACAGGTTGAATTTATGTAAGATCTACGCTAAATTCAACGCAAAACAATTAAGATCTACGCAAAAATTCAACGCTAAATATGTAAGATCTACGTGAAAATTCAACGCAAAATACTTAAGATTGGTGTTAAATGCGTTGAATTTATGTGAGACCTACGCTATAAATCAAAGCTAAATATGTAAAAATCACGCCAAAATTCAACGCAAAATATCTAAGATTGGCGTTGATTGCGTCGAAGCTAAATTCAACGCAAAGCATGTAAGATCTATGCTAAAATTGAACTCCAAATATGTAAGATCTACACCAAAATTCAACCCAAAATATGTAAGATCGGCGTTTAAAGCGTTGAATTTATGTAAGATCTACACTAAATTCAACACAAAATATGTAAGATCCACGCCAAATTTCAACGCAAAATATGTAAGATTGGCGTTGAATGCGTTGAATTTATGTAAGATATACGCCAATTTCAACGCTAAAAATGTAAGATCTACGCTAAAATTCAACGCTAAATATGTAAGATCTACGCAAAAATTCAACGCAAAATACGTAAGATTGGCGTTAATTGCGTTGAATTTAAGTAAAATCTACTCTAAAAATCACTGCTAAATATGTGAAATTTAGGCCAAAATTCAACGCAAAATATGTAAGATTGGCGTTGATTGCGTTGAATTTAAGTAAGATCTACGCTAAATTCAATGCAAAGAATGTAAGATCTGCGCTAAAATTCGACACTATATATGTAAGATCCACGCCAAATTCAACACTAAATATGTAAGATCTACGCTAAATTCAACGCTAAATATGTAAGATCTACGCTAAATTCAACGCTAAAAATGTAAGATCTACGCTAAAATTCAACGCAAACTACGTAAGATTGGCGTTAAATGCGTTGAATTTAAGTAAGATCTACTCTAAAAATCACTGCTAAATATGTGAAATTTAGGCCAAATTTCTACGCAAAATATGTAAGATCGGCGTTGAATGCGTTGAATTTATGTAAGATCTACGCTAAATTCAACGCAAAACAATTAAGATCTACGCAAATATTCAACGCTAAATATGTAAGATCTACGTGAAAATTCAACGCAAAATACGTAAGATTGGCTTTAAATGCGTTGAATTTATGTTAGATCTACGCTAAAAATCAACGCTAATTATGTAAAAATTACGCCAAAATTCAACGCAAAATATGTAAGATTTGCGTTGATTGCGTCGAATTTATGTAAGATCTAAGCTAAATTCAAAGCAAAGTATGTAAGATCTACGCTAAAATTGAACTCCAATTATGTAAGATCCACACCAAAATTCAACCCAAAATATGTAAGATCGGCGTTGAATGCGTTGAATTTATGTAAGATCTACGCTAAATGCAAAGCTAAATATGTAAGATCTACGCTAAAATTCAACGCTAAATATGTAAGATCTACGCCAAATTTCAACGCAAAATATGTAAGATGTACGCTAATATTCAAAGCTAAATATGTAAGATCTACGCCTAAGTTCAACGCAAAATTATGTAAAATTGGCGTTGAATGCGCTCAAGCGTAGATCTTACATAAATTCAACGCATTCAACGCCAATCTTACATAATTGTGCAGTTTTTAGCATTGACACCGCGGCCGGGGCATCTGATTTGAACGTCCAGGACCAAAACTGCCTCTGACTATACTCAAGATTTTTTTCGCTGAATATCCGGTCGAAGTGATCGTTGATCTTCTAATTGAAGCCGAACGTCAATTGTGATCAGAATCTGCGTGCGCTTTTGTGATCTGAGCCAAGTGTTCTCGAAATCGTTTTTAATGAGACTCACGTACGTTTGAAAGCGTTTCGGATCCGTATCAGACGAATTACTAAGCATTACAAGATTTTTTTTTGCAAGGACTAGTCTAAATTGGTAGCTTTTTGCTACAAAAAATTGGGTTTCGTCGATGCCGGACTCATTAGAGAACCTCAAAACTGAGTTTTTATTTAAAATCAACGGGCGAAAAGTTTTTTCTCCTTTACTTTTATTTATCTGCTTGGTCCACGTTGCGAAATTTTTTTGAATTCGAAAATTTCACTCGAATTTTTTTGCAAAGTTGGTTTTGACTTGGGAATCAACTTCCAAGTGTTATCCAAGTCTTGATTAAGACTTGCCAGACTTGTAAGACTTGTATTTAGAATTGCCCAGTACTGGGAAACTAAATAAGACTTGGATTTAGACTTGCCTAGTACTGATATAGACTTGGAGTTCGGTCCTAGTTGCTATACATATCACTCCAACCCTCGCTAAAACGTTCAATGATCAGACCGACCAACGCCAAAATGACCTCTGATCAGAATCAATGGCGCTCAAATTCACCTCTAATCAGGATATCCTGCGTTTTCAGGCCGCCAAGATTATATAATTTCGGACGCAGAATTCTGACATAAGGTAACCGTAGACTGGGAAACCTGGGCAATAAATGGTTTGTGCTTGAAATTAAAGTAGCAATAGTTTCACAATTAGGAAGCAGGTATTCAAAAATTGGCACTTTCATAAATTTCCTTTAAAAAGTGCTGAGAAGAAAATTGAATAGGGTGGAAGATCACAACGAAGAAGATTACAAAGCTAGGAGTACATAGGATTACAAATTTTTTGATATAATTTGTTTTACAGAACTGTTCCTCTAGCTTTTTCATATTATTCGTTATTGTCTCTCCTCCTTCAAATTTGTTTTTGAGCGAATGAAAAAGGTTTAAAAGCTCACAAAGACATGCCAATTTAAATGCTACCCTCAATCAATAATTCTGTTTTTGTGTTCCCTGTGTTTTGTAGAAAGTCTTTTTTGGAAACATTTACTAACATGCGACGAAAAACGTGCAATTCGATGCAAAATAGTGTTTCGTGAGGAAAATGAATCAGTTTAGAAATGAAATGACAATGAATTAAAACAAATGTCAAGGTGTCAAGGTGATTGTGACATACTTCAAAAATAGAAGCTAAGTGAAAACCATTTATCATTGCTATTTCTATGTGAGGGAAGTCAGACCTCCCACTTTTCCAGGATTAAAATTTATTCATTAAACACATGAGAAAGATTAGTTTCAAGTTGGCCCAATTTAAAATCACTGTTTTTCTTGTTCGTTAGATTGTAACTTTGCGAAACTTAAAAACTGTTTTACGCGGCTTGAAAAATGTTTTTTTTTGTGTACTCCTTTTTGTTTTCGTTTTTGTTTAGTTCTATTTGAACGGAGCCTTTTGTTGTTTCATTTCTGCCCGGACCTACCTCACATACTATTTCAGTGCTGAACCATTACATTTCAATTATGTGTTTTAAAATGTCAAGTTTACTGATCATGACACTTAATAGACTGTTTATGATGTCTTTTTAGCTTCTACTATGTCGATGGGCTGCATAGTATGAAATAATAAACTTCCTTTTTTCTTGACAGAATGAATCATA
The DNA here is from genome assembly GCF_964194025.1 of Convolutriloba macropyga. Taxonomy (NCBI): domain Eukaryota; kingdom Metazoa; phylum Xenacoelomorpha; order Acoela; family Convolutidae; genus Convolutriloba; species Convolutriloba macropyga. The sequence goes on from NW_027450864.1 coordinate 9,966, forward strand.
AACTGTTTTTTGCCTGCAAAGCATGATTTTAAGATGCGCATGATGCGAAGTATTCGCTTGATTTAGGATGCGCAGGATGCTTAGTATTCGCTTAAAATTAGCATCATGACTAATAGAAGCAATTTTCAGCTTGCCTTCCTGCTCAATACCTACTCTACTTCTACCTTCTATTTCTACACAACTAAATCTGACTCGCACAACGATCTCCGACCTCCGCCTCCGACCTTCGCTACCGACCTCCAGCGACCTTCGCTACCGACCTCCAGCGACCTCCGCTACCGACCTCCACCGACCTCCGCTACCGACCTCCGCGACCAACCTCCACCGACCTCCGCTACCGGCAAAGTTTTTGATATTACGAGAGCACATAGAGACCTTTTTTACACCGCCGACCTCCGCTACCGACCTCCGACCTCCGACCTCCGCTACCGACCTCCGCGACCAACCTCCACCGACCTCCGCTACCGGCAAAGTTTTTGATATTACGAGAGCACATAGAGACCTTTTTTACACCGCTGACCTCCGCTACCGACCTCCGCCTCCGCCTCCGACCTCCGCTACCGACCTCCGACCTCCGACCTCCGCTACCGACCTCCGCTACCGACCTCCGCCTCCGACCTCCGACATCCGACCTCCGCTACCGACCTCCACCGATCTCCGCCGCCTCCGATACACCAATATATGGTTTAGATATGAACGCACCAATATATGGTTTAGTATATATGGTTTAATATAAGGATATATGGTTCAGGATATCGCCATCTCAAATATTTTATGCATGACACCAGTTATTCGAAATTTTCAAAATTTGCTATGTGCAGTCTGTGAGCTCTTTGTCTGCACAGTCTGATGGTGGAACATTCTGTGCAGTTGTGACCAAGAATGTAAATTAGGCTGCGAAGAAGAGGAACAGAGTGGGATGTAGTCTGGGCAGACTGACAAAAGGTTTATACTTCTATTTGTCTGGTTCAGTACTGGTTAAAATTGAAAGTCAATGGTACAGCGCTGAAACCCAGTGGGACCTAACTCCGGGTGTATACAAAAAAACTTTTGTCACTCGTTCAGGCAAAAATATACTTCAACTATAGTTCAGGTGTGCTTCATGTGCTTGTACACCTGAAAGTAAGCGGATCTTCCGGTTACGTGAACACTTTTTTTTGACCTCGCATGGTTTCCGTTATGTTAATCACGCGAAAAAAACTGCTTTTTTGGAGCTTAGTTTTGCAAAAAGTCATAACTTTTTTTTTACTTTGTGGAATTTAGATACGTTAAAAATTGTAACAAACCTTGTATTAAGCAAAAAAAAATTGCGAATTGAAATCCAAAAAGTGTGACTGTATCCCATAAAAAGTTATTGGGTCTAACTAATGTCCCTTAACTGTAAGTTTTTTTTACTAAATTGTAGAAATAATAAGCATTAAGGAACACTTTTAGAAAACATCCAAAGCATTTTAAACTCGTTTGCCTTTGTCTTCTCTAAAAATTTTTGATTTGTAATTTTTCAATGCTTTTCGCTAAGCTCACTTGTGATAATGTATGTTTCGGATAAAGTCTTCAGTTCTTTGGAAACAGTTCTTAAATTTGAGAAAATCCTACTTAATTGGAAAAATTTATTACCGTTACAAAACGCATGAGAGAGCTGTCTCTTTTAAAGAGGTAGCTAGTAATGAATTATTGTATTCAAATGGTTATGCCGCAAAGTTATGTCAGATTGGCGGCTAATGTTTTGAATTATAGAAAACAAAATATTGCCGTTTCTCAGCGTATACATTACAAAATTTTGCGTTGATTTTAGCTTGGATCTAAAATAGTTTTCCGCATATAAGCGTAGAACTTACTTGGTTTTGCCTTGTTTATTTCACCCCATTTACTGCTGATCGCACACAATTTTAACTCTTTTTTCTAAGTGGTGAGTTCATGTTATTGCACCACTAAACTGAGCGGCCAGTTTATGTAATTTCACAGCATTCACTGCTGATCTCATACAATTTTTACAGTTTTTTCTACGCGGTGAATTTATGTAAGTTCACAACTAAGTAAAGCAGTGATATTATATACTTTCACCGCTACCAGGCGACAAAATTTCTCTTTACCACATTCACTGCCTGATTTATGTAATTTCACCGAATTCAAGCCATTTTACAAAATTTACCGGATCGCTATGTCCTTTAATAAAACTCCACCACCAGTTTGCAACTGATTTGGTGAGCGATAGTGAAATTAAAACAGCATCGTTCTAACATCTATCGTTCTAGAACTTGATTAGAGCGATAAATTTTATGCAGACAAAAAAAGTATAGGTATAAAAAACTGAAAAGAGAAAAAAGTCCTAACGCCTAAAGAACAATGAGACAGGGAGAATAGTGTATTCTGCATATGACAGTGACTTCTTATATTTCGTCGAACATTTTGAGGCAATAGTGTAATCATTAAAAACTACCAAAAAATTAATTGCTAGAGTATTTTGCTGCAATTAGATGCCAAGGGTTAGAACCAACGCAACAGAATAACAAATAGGGCAGGCAAGATTATTTCTATTGCAAGAATATTATCAATCTTATGAAAAATAACTGAGAGAAATGAGAGCGACAGCACCACGGCATATGAACTTTTGTGTTAAAACTTCAGAAGTTCTAAAAACCACGGTTACATAAACTGTTAGCGGGCTGACAAGCCCTAGAGTGAAATCAAACGAGACGGTAGTGGATTGTCTCTTGAAAGAAGTAGACGGGAAAAGATCTTGAAGATTGGGATTTACTTGTCAGTGATAAAATATTTAATTCAATTATTTTCAATAAATTTCCAACGTAGAATGAGAAACTGTCAACACTAGTCAAATGTAGTAAAGACAAGATACACATTGAAAACAAAACCAGGTTTTAAAATTTTTCAAAATGAACATGTACAAAAGAAAAGTGGAAGCCTTTCTGCAACAAGGAGCCCAAATGCCTTAAATGTCGAAAGCTTAGACAGCTTAGGTGAAAACTTAAAAGGTGTCAACAGAGAAAGCAAAGTAGCATACGGTAAAATTTTATAAGCTTGTTTAGCAGGAGCACAAATCAAAATTATATCCAAAAAAGTGAAACAAAAGGCTGAAATGAAACTGATAGTCAAAATATAAGATCGTGGCAGAGTGATTTAGAGAATTGCGGTAAATCAAACAACATGGCAGAATTATTGTTCCGACCCCACTTGTGGGGGGAGGAAATATACTCAAAAAGGTTTTATTTCGTTCAGAGAATTTTGGCCGATCGATATATTGATCGTAGTTAAAGGTGAGTTGTGTCAGTAAAAGTGTCGTCTGGCGCAGAATTCGAAATTAAATAGATCTTTTTGAATTTCGTTTTTTTCGAGGAGTTATCGAGGTGGAGTCAGTGTTGACTTCCAACAAAAAGATCTAGAGACTTTATTTATGTTGATAAATATAAACTAAAATACTCAACCCTGATTGGTTGAAAATATGGAAATACCTTTCCTTTAAATGTTTATCTGTTTACCCGTTGGTAACACAACACGCTACCCCTTTAGTCGGTACCAGTCATACCTGATATAATAATAAAGTATATTTCTTTCTCTCCACTCCGCTCTTGTTTTAGTATTGAGATATACGTTAGACTTTAGCATTGCGGCCGGTGCACTGTCTACTAAGCTCAGATAGAAGAGTAACAGACTAGAGATCTAGATTTTTAGTTAGTCAGGTAAGCCTTAAGATTTGACTATGTTCTTGAGACACCATAAGACAGAAGTAGAGTAACCTCTCAAGGTAACCCTACCTCAACACACGTCTTATCTGGTGCGACCAGTGCCGGACTATATTGAAATAACAAATTTTCATCTTTCATTCTCCATAACAGAAAAATTAACAATTGAAAAAAACAATCTCTAGATCTAACAAAACAATAGTAACAATGGCCAGTAGTTATCTACAACAAACAAATACTAACAATTTCTTAACACCGTTTACAATCTCTGATGATTGTCCGCTAGAAAACCGCGAGACAATACACAGAATAATAATAAATTTGAAGAATAACTTCTTCAAAGAAACAAAACATATACAACAAATCAGTATTCATAGAAACCATCTAGCATATTATCTACCAGTAATACTACTGGGTAGAGACCAACTTAACAAACATTATATATTCACATTAACAGATGAAACATGAAACAAGAAGACGTTTTATAATTTTCAAAATGAAACAAAATTATCATATATGTTTAAAACATTCTTGAAACGACATGAAGATTCTCAAGACAGATCAAAAATAACAGCAATACCAAATACAACATACGAATTACTCCGAAACACAATCGGATATTTGAACGAACAACAAAGACAAATACAGTCAGTAAACGATAGACTCAGAATTGATATATTAAATTATAATAATTGGTTAACAAAAATTATTGAACTAAAAACAGAATTAAAAACAGCTACATTTGATATAATTCAAATCATCTCAGAATTTACATTCTTATTTTGGTTAGATAATTTTGAACACATTAACGAAAAACAAATAGAGTTTGGAGAAGCATTTCACGAAGAGATTGAAAATCTGAATGAAGAACTTAGACACATCTGGGACGGTGAGTACTATTCACCACACTTCGAAAGTACATTAAAAGTATGTTCAGACAGTATAAATTACATACAAGGACTAGAAGATTATGTACAAATCACAGATCAAGGACAACTAGGTTCCTCATCGTTTAGCCTGTCAAAAACACTTACAACTACGTTAACACCAAAAGACGTTCAAATAAAAACAAGTCTGCAAGCAAAACAAAAATCAACGATAAAACCAGACAAACCACTAACCTCAAAATTGTTTGGAAACCAACAAAATGTTGTAGACGAAATATATATTTCCGATTCAAATGAAAAAGAAAAAGAAATAAAATTTGGGAATTGGATACCACCAACGGTAAATCAGAGAGATAGGAAGAAAACTCAACAAACAATGAACCAAGACTATATTAGAAACAATACATATATAAGCTCATTAAACGAAAACAATGATTATCACGATTTACACTGGGAACAACAAATGTACAACTATAATGATCTAAAAGACGAAATCACAGAAAAAGTAACAAATCATACAAATAAATTATTAGACAATATAGAAGACAAATTTAGACAAGTAAACAAAAACATGGAAAGAAAACAAGATGAAGCATTACAATCAATGTTAAACAGATTGGAAAGAACGATAAACGACATTAATATATAATATAATACACGAACAGAAAACAGAAATGTAGAAGACAATAATATACAAAACAACAGACACGGAATTAGAACACGAAGATCAACCCCAAGTACTACAAATTCAAATACAACAGAAGAAAGAGAAACAACGGTAACAGAACCTCCTTTACCATTCTATAAACAATTAACATCAATGAGTATAAACGAAGAACCACAAATTGAACAAAACATAAGTAGTTGTTCAGTACCAACGACAATAAGACCATTTGATGGCACAGGTCCAGCATATACCGTCAAAGAATATCTAAACAGTATAGTGGCAGCAATGATATTTAGCAGTGGCATAGAACCAGTAAACAAACCAGGACACCACCAATGGAAAGTAAAAAGAGCAGCCTTATTATTACACACACTACAAGGTCCAGCTCAAAAATGGTATTCAGCTCTTCCGAGCGAAACCAAATTGGATTGGGAAACATTTTGCAAAGAATTCTCAGATATGTTCAACTCAGAAAAATCAAAACAACAGGCAAATTAGTATTACAACAATTACAAAAGCATACAAACGAATCATTACGGTCACTTGCTCTGAGAATAGAAACACTTGTCAAAACAGCATATTCACTATACACAGAAGATTATAGAAATAGGGTAATGAATCAAACATTCATACGATGTTTGGATAATGAACTAAAAACGACAGCCTTGAAAAACATGCAAACCGTAAACAAACACCAAGAGAACCAGAAATGCCATTCAAAGCATTAGTTGACAAAATTGATCAAATGGACTTAACAAGAACAATAACGAACAATCATAAACGATTATTTGAAATTAACCACACTACAAATAACATTAATGACGACTTAAAACAGATGAACATAGCTTGTAATAATGTAAACGACCTGAGTCAAAACGACTTGGAACAATTTGAAGGAACGATCTGTAACGTTTTAAATGGAATAAATAACACACACGATAGAAAAAATTTTAAAGGAAGACCAAAATTTGCACTATTTTGTAGTTACTGTAGTTCACACGGTCACACAAAAGGCCGATGCTTTAAAAGACCAAGACGAGAAAGTATACCAAATCCAAAAGAAAAATCATTTTGTAGTCACATGAGAAAAAATCAAAATTTACCGAATAGAAGAATTGACTCTAACAATGTCAATGGAAGACAATTACCATCAACATCACCAGTGTACAACAGCTCAAGAAGCAGAACGCCATTTAGACCACAATCAAGAAATAACTACAATAATATGTCAAATTATCAAAAAAACAGTAACTCGAATAATAAATATAACAATAGAAATACAAGTTACAATAGAAACAATTTCGATAGAAGTAGAACAAACAGCTACAACAGAAACAATAATTATAATAGATATAACAATAGTAGATCAAGCTCAAGATACACAAATCGCAGTCAATCAAGACACCAATCACCGTATAACAGAAATAATAATAATAATAGTAATAAAATTTATAACAGACAAAGATTTGATAGCAGAGATTCAAATAGAACTGGTAGATACAGACAAAGATCAAATAGCAACAGACAAAGATCAAATAGCAATAAGGAAAAGATCAATTAATATATAGCTATTTTTAATAATAGCTATAAAATAAATATAAGAGATTATTCAAACAATAACAATAGAAATGATAGAAGAAATTCGTCACATCGAGAACAAAATAACAGACATCAATCAAAAGACGGAAGAACAGATGGAAACAAATATAACAATAATAACAATAAAAGCAAAATAAATAATATAGAGATAGATAGACAAAACGAAGATCCACCTGGCATTGATGAATACGAATACACATCCGAATCATCAAATGAAGATTAAGAAATACTTGACAAATTTTACAACGCGAACGAAGACACATGCTATACTATAGTGAATGCACTAGAAAGTAACCCAACATGGATACTACCAATGTATCAGTGTAACAAATTCGAACAAGACTTTACAAAGCAAAAACCAGTATTGGAAACTGATTTTCTACTGGACTCTGGAGAAACATTAAATCTCTTAAACGAAGACACCTGGAATGAAATAAAATACAACAACTCTGATATACATCTCGAACGAGCAAACAAAACACTAACACCAGCAAATAATACAACCATAGAAACATTTGGAACAATAACATTAAATCTAACACCAGATAGAATATCAAACAACAGAAATAAAACACAACACAACTTTAACATTCATTTTTATGTCACTCAATATAATCACAACATACTTGGAACTCCATTCTTCAAGGAATATATAGAAACAATAAATGTAAATACGAACAAATTAACAATAAACACTAACACAACCCTAGATAGTGACATTACAGTCTTCATGAACAGTACAAAAGGATACCCCTACTACTCTAGATTATATCCGATTTATAACGGAAAAGCCAAACGGAAAAGCAATTTATAGTTCAAACTACTATTTCGAACCAATTACCAAGTATCACAATCTATCATTCAGGGATATAAAAGATCTTACAACAGAAAAAGAACACTTCATGGACGTATTCTTAGTCAATAAAAATCAACACAAAATAACAATTAATGAAGGCTTAATTGGTTTTATGTATCAAAACATTACGTTCAAAAAACAGAACGAAGAAATGTATCAGACTAATTCCATAGACTTATTTACAGCATTATATCACTTAACATATGAAAATGAAAATGATATCAACGAAATACTCAACATACAAGACAATGAAACGATTGAACAAGTAGCAACATTCGAAAGAAAACCAAATTTCAAATGCAAATTTAACATTAAAAAATATACAGAATCAGAATAAGAATTTATTCAAATGTTCGATTTTCAACATTCACCTTTAACCCAAAACGAATTTGAAAAAGTAGTAACAATCATATTAGATTACAGACAAGTCTACGCAACGACAAAATTTGACGTTGGAAAAACAAAAGTGAAGCTGAGTCTACCTATAAAGAAAGATGCAATTTTCAAGAAACAAAGAATAAGCAAAGTACCATTACCCTTAAGAGAACGAATCCAGAAATTACTGGACGTACTAAAAAAGTACGACATCATTGCACCAGTGAACAAAAGACAACTATCTACAGGAAATACATTTACAAATCCAGTAATTATATTACGAAAAGGAGAATCATTGAAAATAGTACTAGATGCACGATACTTAAATAGCATGATTGGTGAATCAAAGTGTAATTGGCCAATCGAACCTGTTGACGTCGCACTTACACGCATAAATGGGAACAATATTCACAACAGCTGATATAAATAGCGCATACAACCAAATACCACTAGACGAAGAATCAATGAGATACACTCATTTTACAATTGGCAATGAACAATATTGCTTTAAACGTTTATTTTACGGAATATCAATTGGACCCGCAGCATTTGCATCGATACTAACAACTTTCTTTATCCACTAATTCGTAAAGGAACAGTAATTACATACGTCGACGATATATTCATTCAAACAAACTCATACGAACAAATGTACGAAACCCTCATTGAATATCATAAAGTACTCTTAAAAGAGAACCTCAAAGCAGCGCCTGAAAAAACATACTTTATGTTGAAAAAAGTCAAATTTCTTGGACATATAATTGAAGATAAAAAATTGAAACCACTGACATCAAGAATTGACGGTTTTCAGAAATTAGAACCCCCAAAAAGTATGAAGGCATTACAAAGATATTTAGGAACAATTAACTTTCTTGCAAAATACGTATATGGCATGCAGCCAAAATTACAACCGTTCTACAATCTTTTACACAAAGAAACTTTTTTCAAATGGACACAAGAACATCAAAAAAATTTTTGAACAGATAAAAAAAAACAATAACACTCAAGTTAGAACTAACGATGCCATACACTAGAAAACCATTTTACATCACAACAAATGCATCGAATACAGGCATTGAAGCAGCATTGCTACAACAACACCCAACTGAAAAAAAATGAAATTAGTATCAGCAAATTCTAGATTGTTTACACCTATAGAAATGCGACTATCTACATTAATCAGAGAATGCTCTGCAATCATTTTCGCATTAACAGAGTAAGAATTCCTCTTAACAGGCTCAAATCACCCAATAGTATTATTTACAGACCATAAACCGATTATCTATCTATTTACTCAAAAGAACAAACCAAACCATAGAGTTTATAGATTTCAATTAATATTAATGAAATTTCCAAACTTAATTTCTACATAATTTGGACAGAAGGAAAAAACCTAGCCCTCCCTAACCTTCTCAGCAGAACAATAGACGAAGAACATTTTACTAAAACACGCGACATAACAGTAGAACTACCAGAAAACATAAAATTGTTCTTTGCGAAGACACCATTCGCAAATAACCTAGAATGCAAATATAGCATATGCAATAATACAAACGACGAAAATACAGATAGAACACATTACCCCATACTAGCTAACATTCACAACAACTACTTCGAAAATAATATCGACAAAAACGAATGTCACCCAATATTATACGAAAAGTATCACAAAGAGACAAAAACAAATCCGATACCAAAATACAAACCGAAAATAAAGAATTGGCCCTCTCCAACGGTAGAGAAAGATGATATCATTATTGAGAAAAATCAAAAAGAACCATGCACAATACATCATGACGATGATTATCTTCGATTGATAAATAACATAAAAATACAACAAAAACAAAACTATGAAAATGCAAAAATATCAGACATTTTCTATGACTAAAAAAGAAAATAACAGAAAAACTAACCAAAGAAACTCAAATATTAGACCCTGTATTTCACAAAGTGAAGATGTGGAAAAAACATAACAGTAAACCACATTCAGTAACAATGGACATACGTGGAAATAAAGGACTATTCGCATACTTCAGGAATTACAAATCGATCATCATTGAAGAAAATTCTGAGATAATCAAAATTGTGATAAATATTCATAAAAAGTCAATACAACGAATCTGTCTACCACTAACATTATTACTATGCACATTTTGCGAGAACCATTGCATAGACCTAGTAGGTCACACGGGACTCGAAAAAACAAAACGAAACATAATGGAAAAATACTATTTTCCAAACCTTACAACTTGGATAAAAATACTAATTGCAGATTGTATACAATGTCAAACAAACAAAGTGTTTGCGAACACGAAATTGAAAAGTAAACAAGAACAACTAGCACCGACAAAAACTTACTTTAACGAAATGATAATGATAGATACAAATGGACCAATTTACCCTACATCACAAGGAAATAATAACATCTTTGTCATAGTTGACGCATTTTCACATTATGTTACTATAATGTGTGCACCAAAAAACAACGCACACTATGCATTTACAGCTTTATTTGAACATTGGTTCATGAAATTCGGACTACCCGAAGAAATCCGATCTGACAACGGATCTGAGTACATCAATACAGAATTAACACATTTATGCAGTTACTTCGAAATAAAGTTTAAACCAAGCACAATATATGCACCTTGGACAAACGGATTAGTGGAAAGGAGAAATAGAATAATTGGACAATTCATTAGAACATTACTAAATGAAAAGTACAATAACTGGTCACGAAAGGCAAAATTCTTTCCATACGCGTACAACACACAATATCAAACACGACTAGGCATGTCACCTTATGAAGTCGTTTTCAGTCAAAAACCGAGAAAACCAACAAAAGTTAAACTCGGAACAACAACGGATGAAATGGGTAATTGCAACCCATCAGATAAAAGTGCATGTAACACACAACCTACACATACACACTTGGAAAACCATTTGAGCCATCCTAAAATTGCAAAATTACAAAAAGGAACATTCGCAAAATGGTTCCTAGACAAGGAAAAACACTACAACGATACATATCAAAAAATAACAAAAATTCTACAAAACAGAAAGAAGTTAATCGATGAAATGAACATTCGATTTAGAACTGCAAAACCCCTTGAGAAAAATACTTTTGTATTAGTTACTAATCAACAACAAATTGAGGGAGTATCGAAAAAACTATTACCCCTAAAAACAGGACCGTACTTGATTATTGATAAACCAACCGAAACAACGTACATCTTAAAAGACAACAATAAAGAACAAATAACAATACACAGAAATCACATTGTACCATACTACCCAAAAGAAAAACACATCAAATTAAAACTACAAAATTATCTCCTAACAAAAAATACCAACACTGAAACAACTATACACATCAAATTACATTCAAAAAGATATCCACAACCAGGATACAAAACATACACATCATTATAACCTTCGGAAAAGGAAGGTCACATTACAATAGTAAAAAATTAAAATAGTAATAAATAACTATATAATATTAATAAATGTATAATTCATTAAATATAATTACAACATTAATACTAATAACAGTCATTAAACGGACTACCCTACAAGCTATCATTTAAACATTATGTTTTATATATATATATATATATATATATATATATATATATATATATATGTATATATATATATATATATATATATATATATATATATATAGTACTCTACAATCTGTACTATTGATGAATAATATTTATGTCTAACTATTTCGATAAAGAGCACTACGTATTTCCCCAGCTCTGTAATAGATTAACAAGTACCTAAATATACCCAGTATAACTTGCTACATAAATACATCCAATATTTCTACTCTAACACACTTCCCTAACCCGAACCTGTGTGTGAACCCCCGAAACAAACAAACCAGATTATTAAAAAAAGAACATCTATATTAAAACAATAAAAATAATAACACACAAAAAGTACAAAACACATCAATAAATCTGGAAAGTGTTAATAACAAATACACCTAACCCAATCCCTAACCTTTAAAAAACATACAATATAACAAACCTTGGAATATCACTTGTTCACCAGATCGATCAAACCAGATCTATTATAACTTTCAAATTACCTAGGCATACACGTATTAACACCTTCAATGGTAACAAACGATAATTAAATAATTATAACAAAATGGTGAATACTTTCTTCATCATCAACATCTTCTTTCTTCATCATCAACATCTTCTTTCTTCATCATCAACATCTTCTTGAACACCTCAATTCACAATCTTCTTGAACATCTTAGTTCACAATCTTTCCTCACGGTCATTCATCATCATCTTCAATCCACCTCATGACACATCCATCTCCTGTACTACACGTGAATACTAGCCGTCACCACATAAATCAAATAACAAATAAAACAATATAAGTCAAAATAACAAACATTATTCTAACACAAACTGGTTATGATACTAGCCCCTGAACCAACTACTAAAGATTCTACACGTTATTTTCATATAAACAAAATAGCAAAACACAATAAAACAAATAACAAACAGTATTTTGATGTTCACAGGCTTGGAACTGGAATGGACGTTTTTGAAGTTAATCGAAGTAAAAACAATAAACAAATAAACCAAATAACAAAATTCAAATAACAAAATAATCCAAAATAACAATATTCTCCACGATCGAGGACTCGCGGAATGGAATAGACAATTTGTAGATGCCAATATTGGTAACAAACAATTTATTATAAAACAACAGATAATATAAAAAGGGAACAATAATAATAACACAAAACAGGCAAAACACCATTATTACTATTACTAAACAGGATAACACTAAAACGAATACGAAATAAAAAATAATGAGTTCCACATAAACATACACTGAAAAGAACAACTTCCTTCTTTCATCTCCAACATAAACACTGTGAAGAATAACTTCTTCTTTTCAAATTGGAATAATTTCCTCTTTTTAAACGAGTAACCCGCATAATGATGAATAAGTGCAGATAACAGTACAGATCAAAGGCAATAACAAATCTTTGCCAGAACTAACTAACAGTGCTGGCAACGTTGTTAGTCTACAAGCAATTATTTAACATTAAGGCATAAATGTCAAATAACAACCAAATAGTGATATAACTATGAAGCAGTGCAACAATCCAGTGAGAACAGTAATTACTACAAGTAACAATCCAGTAGTTGTAATAAACTATTCGTTGTAACCTACATGTACCAATCCGGACAATAACAATCCAGTGTGCAATGACTCATTACCTGAAATATATACAAATACAATTCAGTTCAAATTTCATTATTCATCGGTCAAATGACCTTCGGCTAAATAGACATTTCACAGTGACATTTTAACAAATTATACTTTATAGCCCAAATCTACCTCATAAGCAAAAACGGACGTTAAAAAGACGGACGTCATAGTCCTCATTAGTAACCACATGCCTCATTAGTAAACGAACATATCATTAACAGAGAAGAAAAGATTAAAACAATCATCTTCATTAGTAACATGAAGAGACTTGAAGAACACAGTACCGGGACAAACGGCTCCTAGGCAGACGCCATTAGTAACAAACTAAAAATGTCAACCCAATTAACATTTCCAACCATTACCATATGGTGATTAAAAAAATAGATCTAACACAGATCAATTACGTGCTGAAGTCGACATTTCAACACAACATCAACCATCAACGAATATTTACGTTGCAAACAGAAAGTCTAATTAACAGTTTGCACCAATTGCACCATTTACACCATTTCTGCACCAACTAAAACATAACACCAACTAAAACAAGTAACATAACAAAAAAAATGTAACGATACCACTCATTGTTATAGTCATATATCAATAAAGCTTTCACAAAATTTGATAGTGCGGCACCGTTAAGTGTCAGTTACAATAGTAAATAACTGTCACTTTCCAGTGGAGCATTGTATCCAATTTACACTAACAATCACACTAACATCCACGAACAAATTAAAAACAAGTACAAATACAATGGTTTCAAAAATTGATTTGACAGAAGCATTAATAGCAACATATTTACTATTATCGAAAGTAATATTGTTCTTAACTATCTTTCTAGTACTGTGTATCGTAGTTATTTCGACATACCTAGCTATAGTAACCATAACTGAAATCGTACGAAATCGTAGAGTCGTCTATGCAAGCCCACCAGTACAGTAAAAACACCTCATGAATAAAATAAATTCTGATATATTCCACATAAGCAAATCCAAAATAGATATTATAGAACTCGAAATATTTAAATTTATTAAAATCGCACTTATAATTTACTTTTTCATACGTATGTGTTTAAGTCTAATAGAATATTTTCTGTACCCATAAAAATTGATCCTATTCCTGATATTGAAGAATCCATTTACTACACCCTACACTCACAAAAATTCTACTTACAAATACGATTTCCAGAAAATTCTCAATTATACGGTAACGTCATAATATAACAAATAAATCTCAGACTAGATTACAACGAAATTTGGATATCGAACCTAGGAGCACAAACACATCCACCAGGACAAGAATTAACACCACTCATTATTTTACACCCACCATTCATTAACCTCCCACCGCACGGACCTGGCTCAGGAGCATAACATATAGCCCGCAAAAATGGCGTCATCAAGCAATAATCAAACTAACAATCACCCAGAAAGAGCACACCATAACGAAGTCACAGACTTAACAAATATTCCAACTTCACCAGAAATTGATGATACTTTAAACCCAGATAACGAAAACTCGTATACTGTACGACGGGAACGACCGGAAAGAAGAGAACTTCTAAGAGCACAACGTCGATCGTCATTATCATTTCCAACACAAGACTCAACATTAGTCTCATATGGATCAACAGACATAGAATCTAATATAATAAGACCTCTAGAAACAAGACACTCAGAACCATCAAGTAGAACAGGAACACCTACATTGCACAATTTTAGTATCAGTTCACCCAGTGAACACTCAAGTGTTAATACAGATCATACACCAACACCATCCGAACTAAGAGCAAATCCTTTCTTACCCCCAACATTTTCACAGAGACAAGACTTCAATTTTGTTCAAGAACACTTCCGAGTACAACCATTACAGTCACCTAATAGTTCACTTTGGTCAGCAACATCACCACTATCCGCAAGTACAAGTACACCACCATTGAGAACAAATCAAACATCATCATCAAATTCATCAGTAAGCTTACCAAGAGACGAAATTCCAAACACATTGCAACCTCCGAGAAATACACTATTATCCCCATCATCATTCATACCCGACATTAGATTACCCTCAAGCCATCCAGGACGAGTTCGATCAACCCCCATACTTAATTGTAACCCCCCAACTCAAAGTAGGACAAATGAACACACATATCTCTTCCCACTAGATCACAAAACTTGGAATCCACCCCCACCGTTATGCGGACCTACCAACCTTGGTGATAAACTTACCAATTGGTCAAGAAATAGACTTACAAATACGTTAAATCTAACACATCGCCAACGCAACGCAGCACTTAACGTTCTAGCGACACCATCTCTTGAACTTAAATTTAACACAACGATAAAATATAACACTATTTTTAGTCATCCATTTCACGCTACAACACCATCTATATTTCACGTCACAACCACAATCCCAGCACCTTTCATCTGCATTGAATTTATATACAAATTCGATAGATATACAAAACAAACTTTAGGGTTTGCAACATTTTATAACCCACATACAGGTCTATCATACACTTGTCGATTCAACTGAAAGCTATAATTCTCATATTATTATTATTAATAATATACATATATATGAAAGTGGAAACAAAAATAATAATGGAACAAAGACTGAAAAATGAAGCTAGACAACGCATTAAAGACCGTATAAACGAAAAAATGGAAATACAAATCAAACATTTTAAAAATAAAAACAAAACAAGAAATGAAAAAGCCATTAATAATTACCATACATTTCATCAACAAAAATATGATAACCTTCAACACTATGCCTTTCATCAAAATCATACCAACACTTATCCAAAATACTTCAACAATACTAAAATAGAAGCATTAAATAACTTTAAAAAAAATTCAGACTACGAAGCAATGTGGGAAGTAGCCATCGACAAATGGACACGAAACTGGAACTTCTATAGAGAACGATTAACAGATAGTATATTAAACAAATTTGACATGAACAATAAAAGACACAAAAGACAAACACAAATAGACTTTGTAGAATTAACCGGACAAAATATTAACGGCTCCGCAACAGGACCACAAGATATATTCATAGACAACTATGATTGTGATGCAGAAGACATAACTAATTTTAAATACTACGAACTAAACAAAATTAGTACATGTAAATTCAAACCATTAGATCTTGATATGACAAAAACAGAAGTACAATTATTATGAAAAGCACAAGCAGTAGAAATAAAAGCATACGCAGTTGCAGGAACAATTAAAGGACGCGTAGAATGGTGTTCACAACACACCGACTACATTAGAGCAAATAGACCAAGTTATTACGTTTCAGACGCACGAAGAACAAAAACATTAGACGCGGATGAAGTTCGAAACGAACTCGCTAGAATAAATCTTCTCAAGAACACAAGATATAAACCAACAAGATATAATATCTCATTCAACTATATCGCTAATCCACCACTTCAGAAAAAGATTGAAGAAATGCAAGGTCGAATACAATTCGATATGAATTCACCTTTGGTAACGCCATACGGACGGATAGTTTATGATTACACAAATCGAATGTGGATACCAAGCGCAATTAAAAATGCACAATCAAATTGCATGAAAGGACCACGAAAACAGAACAGAAAAGATATACTAGACTGGACACTAGAAATACGTGAGGTATCACTAATACTAAATCTAGACAACGAAGAAATATCATATATGGGAACAAAACTACCCTGCGATCTCCGCAAAGGAGAATGCCTCCCAACATTATTAACAAAAGCAACAATAGTATGGGAACCACAAACACATTGTCAACTATTTGAACTAATTAGATTTGATGCATTTATGGTGAAGTACCAAGATAGATATTGGATAGAAACAAACGCTGAATGGACAACAGTCCAACAACCTGACATAACACAAAAAATAAAATTAAACAAAACAGACACCATCGCTACTAGATTCGAAGTATTTCCACTCGTCGAACGCGAGTGCGGTTCATTGCAACCATTACACAAAATAGAATATGATGATATATACATCATCCACGAATACGGATTCGATTTCATACTGGACAAAAAGTAACCAGAAAGAAAGATAAATTTGACGATGAAAAACTTATCAGAATAAAACCAGAACAAATAATATCAGAACGTACACGATGTTAAGACGAAGATAACAAACAATACTACTATGGTTTTGTAAACGAAAACACACAATTGAACATGAAAATGGACCTTTACATGAGTAACATTTACTCACGAATAAGCCTACAAGCTATAGAATTCTATTCACAAATTTGCGAACAAACTAGAAACTTTCGACAATTAACATTAACACAAGTACAAAAGAACACTCCGCTATTAGGATATATCCTCACAGGAGACAGATCAATATTTGTCAAACAAGAAGGAGCGAAAAAATCATCACCCCTATATGTACCACAAACACGCGAATGTTATGATAAAATACCAATTTTATACAAAAATAGAGTACAATACGTACACCAACCAACACAACAAACATACATATGGGCGCAGAAAGTCCCATGTTCACACAGTAACTTTGATCAATTAATATCAATAGACACTGAAGGAACAGCGAGATACTGAGTCACACCATACCCTGTAAAAGTCGAAACAGTACTGAATACTATTTCACCTGAAGAAATAGTACTAGACAACATGTTTAGTAAAACAAGTTTAATAGAAAGTGATATAAACAGTAGAGAACAATTAATTCAAGAACGAAAACGAGACCTACTACACGAATAAATGCGAGACCGCGAAAAACCATTACAGGAAGCTACGTCAGCAAATGCTCAAAAATTGATAGAACTTGAACAACTAGGATTACTGCAAACATACAAAAATTATGAACAATCACTAAAATGGTTAAAAGATCTAAATATTAATGGATATAACTTCCAAATCGACCAACCCAGTGTCAACTGGAAAGAAATTTTTGGCCGCGCATGGCTAAAAGAACAAATATTATCAATTTTTGGTTGGCCATGGTACATCTTAGAAAAAATGGCAATCATATACGCCATGATTAGTATGATGCTATTTTTAACAAATCTTATAATAAATTTCTATAATGCTTTCGCAATTCATAAAGCAATTGGCAAACAAGCTAGTATCACAAAAATACTTTTAACAGGAATATTTGGTATCTTCTCACAGACATTAACACAACTAGTAGCACAAATTCAAGAAGAAGAAACTAGTCACGATAGTGATGAAAATTATTCAGACTATACCAGACATAATAAACCATGGAAGAACATTTTTCGCCGACACTCTTCAGATATAACACATATAACAGATCACAACGATAATGATAAACCATCACAAATTTATATTGATACTAATTACAAACACTATAACACAACTATTCGCAGAACAGATAAGGGAGTACAGTTACGAACAATAGATTCACCACCGAAGAAACAAAAACCACCATTGCCAGAACGAAAGTACAAACAAAAAAAACAAAAACCATTAAAAATTGAACCATTAGAAACAATAACTGAAAACAAACTACCCATACTACCACCACAACTCATCACCCCACCACCTGCATATCAATGTTTAGGGAATAACGTATCTTTTAATACACCCCAATCAACATCACTTACTACACCACATATCGCACCTATCCCTAGTGCACCTAACATACCACAACAATCATCAACATTCCATGGAAGTTCATATGAACCTCCTTTGCGTATTAGTAAAACAACACCATACAAAATCCCACAACAATCACCTACATCGACAAACCAACAAAACCTCATACCATCAGTAAAACAAATGGAAATACAAAACCCCCCACCAATAGATTTCAATCAGTTAAAACTAGCAGCTAATAAAATACATAACCGCAGCCATAGTTTAGACATCCTGAAAAATGATGACCAACCACATACGAATGAAGTAACATATTTTGACACTCATTCGGCAGATACTAATGAAGCATAAATCTGTACTCAGCTATGAACAACTAACAGGCTTTATACTATTTCAAAGACATTTTTACTTGCCAGATATTCCCCAACTTATCCTAATTTAAATTCCAATACACCCGCCACCCATATTTCATGTATTTCAAATATAGTGTATTTTCCTATATTTATACATAACACACCTGATACATTCGAGAAATACATGTAAACTTCCTATTCCTTGCAATATAACATACATATATAAGTATCACAATGGTACTAACCAATTCACCACAGAAACAAATTCCTGTACGAATGGACATTGTATTCATAAATCATAATACCGACAAATGAATTATAACAATTGTATAAGAGACAATAACAAAGGTACGACTGATAACAAGTGTGTTTGTAACAAACTAAATGAACAACGTTTCATATATAAACCTGTAACAATCAATTGTAATTAATACAAAGTTAAGACTATGTAACAAATTGAATTACCTTTCAGCAAACAAGAAACGATATGGCAAACAAAATGGAAAAAGCCCGAGTCTCCATACCGAGAAGATTCGCCCCCCAGGTACGACGTTGAGGAAGGAGAACTCAGTTAAGAATCAGGACGTTCAAGTCCAGGAACAATACGCGATAACGCCTCTGATTGCAGCACGCAGACAGACGATCGTTTCGATAACCCACAGGACCGGATAACAACTATGAGAGTCGAAGTGGAATGTGCCACTTCCGATCAACACACACAAACAGCGTTGAACCAACCAACACCGAAAGAGATCGCACAGGTTATAAAGGAACAAGTTACTAGAAAAAACAAACAGAAAACAAACGTAATCAGGATTCCTTTTATAACAGAACAAATAATAACGTAACAGAACAAGGAACAAGTACTACCGTACATAGTTACCAGAATAACAGACCACGCAACGATGGCATAAATAACATGCCAAATACAGTATACCAATCGCCACCTTTACCTAACTATCCACCACCAGTACGACCACCTCCACCTAACGATAACGAACACGAATTACCGCAATATCACGTTCAACAACGTTTATCGCATAGATACCCATCATATATAAGACCGAACAATCTACGATTCCCGTACGCCGTAACGCCCCGAAGCAACAGTAGGAAATCATTTTTCCACCAATCCACTAACGAACAATCCCCAACAACAACAGTAATGGAAACAGTATGGTTTCAGGACAAAGATCCCCGAACACTAAATAACCCACATAACAGTAACTATAATCCATTATTAAGTTATCGTAATTGTCCTGATTTGCCATTCGATTCACGGGACTATAACTTTGTAATGGCACCGCTACACAACCTAAAAGATCGTGTTTCAGAATATTTTCGACCATTACCTTCTGAGAACACGAATACAGTGAAACGTAGTACTAAAAATATGGGACGCGATAAATACCATCAAACAGCATACCTAATTTTAAAACAGTTCTATTGTCTCACAGAACGCTTTTTATACGACTACGACTACGAGTTTAAAATACCTATAACATGTACATTTGATAACCTCGTAGCAAAGGCATCACAAGACCTTTCCGCATACAGCGTTTTTGAGCACCAGATTTTTCAACTCAGTTTCAATTTCCTACATCCAACACAAAAGGATGTTCAGAACAATAATTATAGAGTACATGAAACGAAGCTAGTCCACAACTTTATATACTATACGTTTTTACGCGATAAGAACAAAAATACTACAAAAAGCTATATACATATAAACGATCAATTAACTTCACCATATTTTCTCAACTACGGATACAGACTAAAATGGGAATACACAATTGGAACACTACGTAATTTCGACCCTGTAAAGAATTACTATATCTTCCAACCCAAGGAAGTGCCTGAACGACCGCTGATTGTACCCATAGAAGCGTTAGGACCGTGTGAAGAATATCACACTTACCATTTGGAAGGCAGCGTAACAAACAGAGCTGTCCTAAGCCGGATACAGCTTAACAATGAACGCAAGACCTCGGATATCGAGAAAGAAATACGAAACTCGCTAAAAGCATCAATAACAGAAGTGTCACTAGATGAAATAACTGATCTCGTGGCATATTTTCTTTCAAAAGACGATCACTTCATCAAGGAATATCAACAATATAGGAATCGAACAAATCACCCTAAACGGACAGAGAAACTCTAAAAAGGAATATTCTGTAACAAGTTTTGATGTAGTAACAAGTTTCGTAATACTCAGAACAATATGATTGTAACATTTTTATACATCCAACTATAGATGTTCCTCTGCATATTTCCCGTGTAATAAATATTTTATAAATGCTAGTAACAAAACCCATTTTGGAAACAATCTTTGAATGTGATTGAACCCCATTTATACTAGTATGACACTCAATGTGTAATAGAATCTAAAAAACACAATAACTTTTTTCTTTATTACTTACCCCTATTCTTAGTTACTTGCATACATGTATATATGCAAAGTTTTCCATAGTTAGATATATGCAATTTTGTAAATAAAAAAATCAAAAACAGAACAAGGTATTAGTAATAAGAGGAATGAGTAACACAGTGTATAATAATACACTATAGTAATGTATACCAACAAACATGCATAATTCTAACATAGATTGCATGCTTGCTAAATAACAACATGGGTCATAACATGACAATCCTGTTAACATAATTCTTAGTTTCATCATGTAATACATGTAGAATCTTTCATACAGAACATAACATACCGTACAAAAAGTATTTGACAGTAGTTACCAATACTTTACAGACAAATACAACAAAAGGTAGAACAGACGAAACATTGAGAATGTTCACAATTCGAAATTTTCACATTCAAAACAAAACACATGATATTCTAACACATACTATGCAATCATATGTAATACATTAGTAACAACTAACAACTATGTTTGTAACAAATACTCACATATTTTTCCTTCAAAAGGAAGAGAGGCATTATTTGGAAGATTGTATCGTATTCGGCGAACCTTTCAAACAATGATGAAATAACCGTTAATGGGAATAAGGCAATGGGACACTTTTTTTTCACTTTTGCGCTTACCCATTATAAAGAAAATAAGCGAGATCTGTAACCTTCAACAAATTTACAGATACGACCAACGCGAAAAATAACATTGAACGATAGTTACCCCACACCAGTAGAAGTATGGAAAACCAATTCGTAAAAACTAATAGCATCAGAATAACCCCTGATTTCGGGAGACATCAAAAGTAATAATACACATTCATCTTCAGTAACAAAATGTAAAATGGCCAAAAAATCACATGTCTCTAACAATTTCCATGATTGTCAACAGAGACTTCGGTTGACAAATAAAATCACTACCCCCGATTTCTTCGTCGAAATACATAATTACAATTTAAAAAAAACTCTTCCAACCGGAAGGGATACTACGTATTAACACAAAACACTTACAAAAACATAAACATAGAGAAAAATAGTAAACACTTTAACAGCTAACAAAAACAAATCAGGTAAGTCAGGTAAGTCACAGCACATCAGGAGCACCACACACGTCAACACTGGAGCTACCCAAAAGGATCTTCATCCACTGGAAGTGGTACTGGAATAGATACTTTTGTGGTTGTTGATGTTCATTCTTTGCTCTGTTGGCAACCTATGTCTAGGACTATACTCTTTAACGAAAACGATTATCAAGCAACACATTCAAAAAGAAAGAAAAAATCCTTCAGAGAGAATAAAGAGAAATTGACTTATAGCACAGAGGACTTTCAAAAAACTCTAAAACCCGGAAAGATGGAGTCAGTGTTGACTTCCAACAAAAAGATCTAGATACTTTATTTATGTTAACAAATATAAACTAAAATACTCAACCCTGATTGGTTGAAAATATGGAAATACCTTTCCTTTAAATGTTTATCTGTTTACCCGTTGGTAACACAACACGCTACCCCTTTAGTCGGTACCAGTCATATCTGATAAAATAATAAAGTATATTTCTTTCTCTCTACTCCGCTCTTGTTTTAGTATTGAGATATACGTTAGACTTTAGCATTGCGGCCGGTGCACTGTCTACTGAAGCTCAGATAGAAGAGTAACAGACTAGAGATCTAGAACTTTAGTTAGTCAGGTAAGCCTTAAGATTCGGCTATAATCTTGAGACACCATAAGACAGAAGTAGAGTAACCTCTCAAGGTAACCCTACCTCAACACACGTCTTAGAGGTTAAAATATTCATGTGAACACGGGATGCTTGGTTAATTTTTGTTCATTTTTAGCGTAATTATTGTTCGAATTACCATTTTTTTCTATAAAAATTTTAATTCAAAATTATTTTTCACGCTACAAAAAGCATCAATTTGGTCTAATTAATAGACGAAAGGCGATTAAAAGGACTATTTCTGGTCTCATAGGTAAATTTACTGTAAAAAAATTAGAATTCTATTCGAGAGCTGTTTTTTAAGAAATTTTTAAATTTTTTTTGTTTTTTAGGTCACTGAGAGAATAGTAACTTTTCAAATCGAGATTCCGTTAATGAACAACTTCATTTACTTCTTTACAGTCAAATGATGGCCAATGAACAGAAAATTAGCTTTCAAGCAACAATCGCTCATATTTTTTGACTTCGACTCTGAGTGTTCGTAATTTTTATTTAAATATTGATTTTTTTTTGAGATTTTAGTTTTTGAATTTTTGAAGTCCTATGCCAAACACACGTTGACTAAAAGTGCAATAATTTTGGTAATGAGCATTAAGTGAACCTATCTGTGCTCTGAGTGGACAGCTAATGGCAGCTAAGACTTTAAAATAAATTTTTAAAAATATTTTTGTACGTAAGCCGCTCGTAAAATTAGTTTTGCGATCTCTGAAGCAGTCTGGGTAATGACAGGACCGCCGTATTTTCTATTGTAACCAACAAAAACCTGTTTAGCTGTTATATTTAAATTTGGTGGCTCTATGACTTCGATGCGACGAATTTTCATATATTTCTCTTTAATTTTGGATATTTTTCTTCATAATTTTGTTTCCTTTTTGACTCTTATCACCTTATTCTAATTTTGAAAGTTACCATTGGCTCGGAGAAGACGTTAACAGAGTTATGGATACGGTTTTCAGAGAAAAACTTGTGGATTAAATGGCTTCGACAGTTTTTAATTTTTTCTCGCACTGTTGTGACTAATATTAAATGACTAACTTAATGACTATCTAAAAAGAAAGAGATTTTGTGGCTATAAAAATTTTGTTGAGTTTTTGAAGTCAAATAGTAAAGAATGAAGAATACTAGTCTTGTTAAATAATTAATTAAAAATAGAAACGTTTGTACTGAAAGCTTCATTTTCTAATGTCTTCGACACTTTTGTATCATTTTTTTAGAATTTGCTGGTTTTGCTGTTTTTTTGTTCTTAATGTAGTCGAAAAATGCTGAGAAGTGGCATAAGCTTCCAATTGAGAATTGAATGAATGATATTACTCTATGCAGTCATTTTATAGCAAAAAAAGTTAAAGGCATCACTCGTTTTCAATTTTTTTTTTGTTATTTGCATAGTTTTTTTGTGGTTTTTGTTGTTCTTTTCATCAACTTGTTCTCATTATTGAGAGATCCCATCCATTTCATTTCTTTTTTCAAAAATTAAACTTTCTTGATAATATTTTGTAACAGATGTTTTGTTTGTGCGACAATATGCGTTTTCATAATGTTTTGTGAGTGGTCAATATTTGTGGTTTTTTTCTCTTCTTTTACCACATTCGCGTAATAACAGAGCCCAATTATTTTCAAATGAAGCCCAAGTGAACTTGTTTAATCGTTCATTATAATTTTAGCTCAATTAGCATAGATAACAATTGAGATAAAAACAATACTTAGATAAAAGCTAAGATTTTAATGTCTTGAATAATTTGTGTTTTCGCAGATTGTTTGTAATTTCTTGAGCTTTTCTGCATCTTTAGTTTGTTTCTATGGCTTAGTCTAACCAAAACAGGTCCTATAACTTTGTAATCTCTTTTCAAAAAATTTTTTGAGAATAATTTTGTTAAAAGCGTATGATTTTTTAGGCGTTTGAATTTATTTGGTTTAAAAAGTGTTGATAGCTTTTTGAATTTCGCCTCATTATTTTTGTTCTTTTTACTTATTACCTAGTCCCATTAAAAAAAGTTTCATCTCCTGCATAGTTAAGATAAAAGAAAGTTTATGCAGCTAGGGTGTTGTCTTATTGCATTTTGACGTTTTTTACTAGCTGCTTTTACATTTAGATCTTGAGTTTTGCTTATTTTTTTAGTTTTGCTTATTATTTTTCTCCTTGTCGTTTTATTGCAGATCTCGTGAGCGCTGTAATGAGGCATGACATTATGTAATTCAATTAGTAATTTGGGTGTGAAACGATTTTTATTAAAACTTAAACATCTTTTTTTTGGTAATGTCTTCATTTGGTTGACAATTAAGTCAAAAATGTAGATCAGCTCGGGTCGGAATTTCATGTACTAACGCACGTTAACGAGCCTCCTTGTTTTCTCCCTTCAGGAATATTTTAGATATTTTAGATTAGTAATTGGACTTGGCAGTTGCTAGACATTTCTTAGAGGATGGAAATCTATTCATTGAATTAGAAAAGGGTTTTAAATATGCTTAAACTAACGGAAACAGCAGTGAGCATTCAGCAGCAGAAAAAAACTTTTGAATTTGAAGTTTTCAATTGAGAGAAAAAAGCTTAGAGTAAAGTTGATTGATGCTCTGCTTTTACCAGACATTGACAGAAACTATGTGAACCTGAAAGCAGCAAATTATTGCTAGGTATGACATTAAAGAAGAATCAAAATGTGCAATCATAACTTTTCCACAGAGCGGGCTAAAGTATTTATTCGGAAAGTAGTCAAATCACAAGGTAGAATAGAAAATGCTACTTAAATTGTAGGGATCCTCTCAGTTTATCGGGAATGAGGCAACTAAAAAATGGACTAAATTTTGTTCATGTTGGTTAGTCATAAAAATGAATTTATCAGATGACTTTTAGTGAAGAAAATATTTGCAGAATAGAACAGTCAAAGTTTGAACGATTTAGCAATTAATGAACGGTTTGAAGAAAAAAGTTCCGTAGTGCAGTCTTCAGCACATAAAAGTTCTGACTCAGTTGCAAATCAGACTGTTTAACAGCAACCTACACATCCATGAGAACTTAATTTTACTTGGAATATGGTAAATAAGCATCTCATACCAATATGAAAAGGGGGAACTATAACAATAAAAAGTTGGTTTCAAGCAAGGAAAACTTTTTATGATGCGTGGGATATTAATGAAATTTTCTTCAAAAAGAAGTTTTGCTCGCAATTTACTTTAAATTTAGAGTTTCATGGTCAAAAAAAAATGTACAACCAGATTCGTAATAAAAACTTTCAAGATTTCACGTGGTTTAATAGTGGAACCTAATTTTCCACTTTAAAAAGATCAAGATCTTCAAGAAATTCTAAGGCTTCGATTTTAATGTTTTATTCATTAAATCTGACAAAAAAGGACAACCAATGGTATTCCAATTAGTGAAAAGCAAATCAGGTTTCAAACAATCCAGGAGATATTAAGAGTGAAAAGTTTTTTTGTGGAACAAAGGCTCTTTATTAAATAGCAGGATAATGGTAAAGATCAATTAGAATATTTTTGGTAGAAAACTTGGCAACATTAAGATTAGAGTAATTCTGAGAAATTCTGAGAAATAAATGCAAAAAATATTAAAGTTGGCAGATATGGCGACCTAAATTGGTTCCACAAATTAAAGTTAGAGCGAAGCAGAACTTAGGTTACGTTGACTCAAGAAACAAATATCGGACCATAACTAGACAAACTGAATTGATTTGACTCCAAAACTCTCGAAATGCCCATAGTTGTTAGTCTGAAGCTTTCAAAGTTGAATGCAGTAAGTCTCGGTATTGATGTGTCTTGGTCAATTCAGTCCTGTTGTTATAGAATTATTGCAAATGCCCAGTGCGTCGGATCCCGGAAATCTTATTAAGATCCCGGTTTTTTTCCCGACAAGATCCGGGAAATACACGGGGAAGATCCGGGGATCTTACCGGGAAAATTACCGGGAATTTCAAGATGTGCCAAGATAGAGCAAGATCCCGCATTTCCCGCCGGGAAATCCGGGACATTTAAGAACCCTGACAGGAAAACCGGGAAAAAATTAAATCTCGGCGGGATTTCCGGGATTCACCAGTGGGATCTTACCGGGAAACTCGGGAACTTTAAGATTCCCGCCAATTTTTCCGGGATTTCTCCGCCGGGATCTTACCGGGAAAATCGGGAAATTTAAGATTCCCGCCAGTATTTCCGGGATTTCTCCGCCGGGATCTTACCGGGAAAATCGGGAAATTTAAGATTCCCGCCAGTATTTCCGGGATTTACCGGCCGGGATTTTACCGGGGAAACTGGGAAATTTAAAATTCCCGCAAGTATTTCCGGGAATGAGATGCTGGTCTTACCGGGAAAACCGGTAAAATTATGATTGTTCTGAGTGAAATCAAAAACGGTCGCCAAGTTTTTTTCTTGGAGACAGATAAGAAACGTTTTTTTCTCCGCAAAACAGAGAAACCTGCTTTGATATTTGACGAGCGCAGTATTTGATCACCCGAAATTGGAGCAAAACACATACGGCACAAACAAAACAGACACACACAAAATTGAGGCAAAAATTATGACCTTCACATAAATTCACTTTTTAGACAAGTTATTCCCAATCTGGGCAAAAATTTTTATTAGCGCAAAATAACGAGCTAGATAGCCCTTTGTTTGTAGGTGTCAAAAAAAAGGCGGGCATGCATTAGGGTACATCTCCTCAAAATCCAAATTCCAATGTTTGCAAACATGCAAACATTGAAATTTGGATTTTGAGCAGATGTACCCCATGGCTCGCCGTGTTTTTTTTATCTCAAACAGTTACGATATTCCTAACCAAAAGCACAAGAAAAATTATTCAGGGAAACTGTTTTTGTCACCGGGTCACCTAACCAACCGACTTCGTCGCACTTAACATCTCACGACCCGAAAAACCAAAGTAAGAAGTATCGAAAACATCTCACGACCCGAAAAACCAAAGTAAGAAGTATCGAAAACTTTTTTCATTAAAAATTTCATTTTTTTTCTGGACTTAATTAAACGTTCAATACTGTCATAAAGCATTAGCAGACGCTAGATTGTAGGGAAAACTAGCACAACTAACACACAACTGCATAACTTATTGCCGAGCACGTTAGAATGACACTAGGTTTCCTCGGAAGAGCACCAGAACGCTTGTACGAAATCACCCCACCAACACAAGTTGAACGGAATTTTCTCTAATAATAAAACGCGCACGTAAAAAAAGCTGTCTTAATTCATCTGTCACAACAGAGGATCCTTAGCTATACTCTACTCAGTGTCTGAGTTAAAAAAGAACATTGTTCTGAGTGAAATCAAAAACGGTCGCCAAGTTTTTTTTTCTTGGAGACAGATAAGAAACGTTTTTTTTCTCCGCAAAACAGAGAAAACTGCTTTTGATATTCGACGAGCGCAGTATTTGATCACCCGAAATTGGAGCAAAACACATACGGCACAAACAAAACAGACACACACAAAATTGAGGCAAAAATTATGACCTTCACATAAATTCACTTTTTAGACAAGTTATTCCAAATCTGGGCAAAAATTTTTATTAGCGCAAAAAAACGATCTAGATAGCCCTTTGTTTGTAGGTGTCAAAAAAAAGGCGGGCATTAGGGTACATCTCCTCAAAATCCAAATTCCAATGTTTGCAAACATGCAAACATTGAAATTTGGATTTTGAGCAGATGTACCCCATGGCCCGCCATGTTTTTTTTATCTCACACAGTTACGATATTCCTAACCAAAAGCACAAGAAAAATTATTCAGGGAAATTGTTTTTGTCACCGGGTCACCTAACCAACCGACTTCGTCGCACTTAACATCTCACGACCCGAAAAACCAAAGTAAGAAGTATCGAAAACTTTTTTCATTAAAAACTTCATTTTTTTCTGGACTTAATTAAACGTTCAATACTGTCATAAAGCCTTAGCAGACGCTAAATTGTAGGGAAAACTAGCACAACTAACACACAACTGCATAACTTATTGCCGAGCACGTTAGAATGACACTAGGTTTCCTCGGAAGAGCACCAGAACGCTTGTACGAAATCACCCCACCAGCACAAGTTGAACGGAATTTTCTCCAATAATAAAACGCGCACGTAAAAAAACTGCCTTAATTCATCTGTCACAACAAAGGATCCTTAGCTATACTCTATTCAGTGTCTGAGTTAAAAAAGAACATAGTTCTGAGTGAAATCAAGAACGGTCGCCAAGTTTTTTCTTGGAAACAGATAAGAAACGTTTTTTTTTCTCCGCAAAACAGACAAAACTGCTTTTGATATTCGACGAGCGCAGTATTTGATCACCCAAAATTGGAGCAAAACACATACGGCGCAAACAAAACAGACACACACAAAATTGAGGCAAAAATTATGACCTTCACATAAATTCACTTTTTAGACAAGTTATTCCCAATCTGGGCAAAAATTTTTATTAGCGCAAAATAACGATCCAGATAGCCTTTTGATTGTAGGTGTCAAAAAAGGCGGGCGTTAGGGTACATCTCCTCAAAATCCAAATTCCAATGTTTGCAAACATGCAAACAATGAAATTTGGATTTTGAGCAGATGTACCCAATGGCCCGCCGTGTTTTTTTATCTCAAATAGTTACGATATTCCTAACCAAAAGCACAAGAAAAATTATTCAGGGAAACTGATTTTGTCACCGGGTCACCTAACCAACCGACTTCGTCGCACTTAACATCTCACGACCCGAAAAACCAAAGTAAGAAGTATCAAAAACTTTTTTCATTAAAAATTTCATTTTTTTCTGGACTTAATTAAACGTTCAATACTGTCATAAAGCAATAGCAGACGCTAAATTGTAGGGAAAACTAGCACAACCAACACGCAACTGCATAACTTATTGCCGAGCACGTTAGAATGACACTAGGTTTCCTCGGAAGAGCAGCAGAACGCTTGTACGAAATCACCCCACCAACACAAGTTGAACGGAATTTTCTCCAATAATAAAACGCGCACGTAAAAAAAAGCTGTCTTAATTCATCTGTCACAACAGAGGATCCTTAGCTATACTCTACTCAGTGTCTGAGTTAAAAAAGAACATTGTTCTGAGTGAAATCAAGAACGGTCGCCAAGTTTTTTTCTTGGAGACAGATAAGAAACGTTTTTTTCTCCGCAAAACAGACAAAACTGCTTTTGATATTCGACGAGCGCAGTATTTGATCACCCGAAATTGGAGAAAAACACATACGGCACAAACAAAACAGACACACACAAAATTGAGGCAAAAATTATGACCTTCACATAAATTCACTATTTAGACAAGTTATTCCAAATCTGGGCAAAAATTTTTATTAGCGCAAAATAACGATCTAGATAGCCCTTTGTTTGTAGGTGTGAAAAAAAAAGCGGGCATTAGGGTACATCTCCTCAAAATCCAAATTCCAATGTTTGCAAACATGCAAACATTGAAATTTGGATTTTGAGCAGATGTACCCCATGGCCCGCCGTGTTTTTTTTTATCTCAAACAGTTACGATATTCCTAACCAAAAGCACAAGAAAAATTATTCAGGGAAACTGTTTTTGTCACCGGGTCACCAAACCAACCGACTTCGTCGCACTTAACATCTCACGACCCGAAAAACCAAAGTAAGAAGTATCGCAAACTTTTTTCATTAAAAATTTCATTTTTTTTCTGGACTTAATTAAACGTTCAATACTGTCATAAAACCTTAGCAGACGCTAAATTGTAGGGAAAACTAGCACAACTAACACACAACTGCATAACTTATTGCCGAGCACGTTAGAATGACACTAGGTTTCCCCGGAAGAGCACCAGAACGCTTGTACGAAATCACCCCACCAGCACAAGTTGAACGGAATTTTCTCCAATAATAAAACGCGCACGTAAAAAAGCTGCCTTAATTCATCTGTCACAACAAAGGATCCTTAGCTATACTCTACTCAGTGTCTGAGTTAAAAAAGAACATTGTTCTGAGTGAAATCAAGAACGGTCGCCAAGTTTTTTCTTGGAAACAGATAAGAAACGTTTTTTTTTCTCCGCAAAACAGACAAAACTGCTTTTGATATTCGACGAGCGCAGTATTTGATCACCCAAAATTGGAGCACAACACATACGTCACAAACAAAACAGACACACACAAAATTGAGGCAAAAATTATGACCTTCACATAAATTCACTTTTTAGACAAGTTATTCCCAATCTGGGCAAAAATTTTTATTAGCTCAAAATAACGATCCAGATAGCCTTTTGATTGTAGGTGTCAAAAAAAGGCGGGCGTTAGGGTACATCTCCTCAAAATCCAAATTTCAATGTTTGCAAACATGCAAACAATGAAATTTGGATTTTGAGCAGATGTACCCCATGGCCCGCCGTGTTTTTTTATCTCAAATAGTTACAATATTCCTAACCAAAAGCACAAGAAAAATTATTCAGGGAAACTGGTTTTGTCACCGGGTCACCTAACCAACCGACTTCGTCGCACTTAACATCTTACGACCCGAAAAACCAAAGTAAGAAGTATCGAAAACTTTTTTCTTTAAAAATTTCATTTTTTTTCTGGACTTAATTAAACGTTCAATACTGTCATAAAGCAATAGCAGACGCTAAATTGTAGGGAAAACTAGCACAACTAACACACAACTGCATAACTTATTGCCGAGCACGTTAGAATGACACTAGGTTTCCTCGGAAGAGCAGCAGAACGCTTGTACGAAATCACCCCACCAACACAAGTTGAACGGAATTTTCTCCAATAATAAAACGCGCACGTAAAAAAAGCTGTCTTAATTCATCTGTCACAACAGAGGATCCTTAGCTATACTCCACTCAGTGTCTGAGTTAAAAAAGAACATTGTTCTGAGTGAAATCAAGAACGGTCGCCAAGTTTTTTTCTTGGAGACAGATAAGAAACGTTTTTTTTCTCCGCAAAACAGACAAAACTGCTTTTGATATTCAACGAGCGCAGTATTTGATCACCCGAAATTGAAGCAAAACACATACGGCACAAACAAAACAGACACACACAAAATTGAAGCAAAAATTATGGCCTTCACAAATTCATTTTTGAGACAAGTTATTCCAAATCTGAAATTTTCAAATATAAAATTGCGTACGAAGAGGCGTCAAATTTCATTTCTCACAACAGAAGGTATCTAAACACGCGCTGCTATGTGCCTGGCCGACTCATCTTGCTCAAAAACAAAAAACACATTTACCTATTTATTGACTGAAAGATGGAATCAGTGAACAAATTTGATAGGGTCTTCTGCGAATTAAACTGCGGCTTACGAAATTTTAGATATACACTGGGAGCAAGCCAAGTCTTCTCCGAAACAAATACTGCAGTTCCAGATCGAGCAATGTAGACACAAGAAGAAGTCGATGGAGAGTGGATTCCTCCCACAAGCACACTCACCGACAGGTGCAATTATTTGATCGGGAAGCCAGCTCGGCTTTTTGTCCGAAAGCAGCACATTCTTCCATTTACGGAAACCAGAAAGCCAATCTTTCGATGCTTTGCCGTTTTTCTTCCAACTTTCGGGCACGCTATTCCTTCCCTTTATGACATAAATGAGTTGCAACAACTTCTCCCGTGCCACCTTCCAAGAATTTACAATTTCTACCTCCTGTATTTTAGAAAAAAATTTGCACAGGTCTTTCTCCGTCTGCTCGTCGAGGATATGCATCCGTGACCTGTCACGCTTCTTTTTTAAGTTGTTGTACAACGTTTGTCTGGGTATGCCGATATGCTTTGCAACATCAGCAACAGGATAACCATCTCTGACTAACGACAGAGCAACCTCCATGTCCTTCTCAGAATACTTGCGCTTCACTTTCCTCACGTAATTTCGAGGCATTTACAAACAATCTAAAAAACGAATAAGTCGCTTAAATTTTTTCAGCTTTTTATGATGTGCTCCACCTCATAAAAAATAAATTGAAAACAAACATTAATGACAAAACAATAGCGTAAACAGTGCAAGAACATATAAGAAAACTTCAATCTCTTTCAAACACAGAGCAAATCTCGGAAATTACAACAAGGTCCCCAATGGATCGAACAATACACGGAGCTAGTAGTTTTGTTATATCTATTTCAAAAATTTCGCTGGTTAAAGATTCTACAACAAAATGCCTTTCTGCCGTAGAGTTTAGTAGCTCCAAGCTCTCATCTAAATCAGAATCCATATCTATATTGTCGATGCTTGAAGCCTCGAGCTGTTGAAAACGTTGGCTGAGTAGTTCACGAAACGACTTGAATTCCTCAAAAAATTTTACATGTGCAACGCCGCAGCAATTTTCGATGTCAACATATATAGCCAAGAGTTGTCCAAAAGAAACGCATTTATCCTCGCGCTCAAACTTAACAATGTGCACGCAGGAACAATTCTCGAGGTAACGACATTTCGAATTGTGACAATAAAAATTTTTCTCGAGAAAAGAAAAAGCGGAAGAGCTTCGGAAGACAGCAAGCTCGTCCCCAACGTTAACTGCAACTTCATGACTGTTCCTCAAAACAACAGAGCCAATTGCCATTACATTTGTATGGAAGTCGCCCTTTCGACCAGCAAGCCTATTGTGTCGTTTGATCGCTAATCGCGTGAAAACAGATGTGGAAGTAGTTTCACTGATTCGTCTTTTCAACTGAAAGTGAGCAGCTTCGAAAGCAATGCTGGAACTTGTTGAAAGAGGACCACACCGCTTAACTTGGTCAGCCAAGTGACTCAAGGAATGAGCGTTATATGTTTCGGACTTGTCACCGTAGAACCTCACTAGTTGCTTGCGGAAGGTAGCAAGAGACTTAGCGGCAACATCAATGTCTTTTTCAGTATCAGGATCTAACAATAATCGAATAGAAGCGCTCAATAAAAAGAAATGCGTAAACATTTGATCAGAAAGGAGACCATAAAAAGAAATAAAGCCATACAGTAGAAAAAGTTTCAGCTCTGAGGCTTTCCACAACTTCACCGAATCAACGCCCCTTAACTGTCGATTGTAATCATTGCTAGGAAGCTTGCAATTCAGAAGACGCTTAGACGCTATTTCTTTGAGTATTTTGTTAAATCCTTTTTGGCACACAATGCTGTATAATGATCGCTTCACAACACCGAGGAGAACCTGATGCATGTAG
Organism: Convolutriloba macropyga; assembly: GCF_964194025.1. Lineage (NCBI taxonomy): Eukaryota > Metazoa > Xenacoelomorpha > Acoela > Convolutidae > Convolutriloba > Convolutriloba macropyga. The sequence goes on from NW_027450864.1 coordinate 44,479, forward strand.
TCAATGACAACATCCTCAGGAATTGACACTAACTGCTCGATACACGAGATACCCTTCAATCCAAATCTTGGGGCCTTTTGCGAAGGACTGAAGGATAGGTCATTCTGACGTTCAGTATGAGTTCGAATATCTGATGGCGTTGGCTCATACTTATACAGCCAAGGTTTACCAGAAGGGTGACTGGCACCGGGTATATAGCAATTACTGCATCCGTACAAACCATTGAACTGAGTTTGATTTAAGAGTGGCGTTTTCATGATCGCATCAACTGCCACCAAACGGATGTTTACTAAAACGTTGCATGTATTTTTGCCAACAGTAAGCAGACGCCGTTTGTTGAATGCATTCACAAATCCGACCAAATTTTTGACCAAAGAAGTACAATCAGGCTTTTTATCACCTCCGAATAGTGAAACAAGAATTAAGTTCCTGTAAGAGACACGTCGCTTCCGCGGCAAATTGAGCAGCATCAACCAGACAGGATACAGGCTAAACCTCTTCGATTTCGCCGGCGAGACGCCGTCAGTGCTCATTACAAAGTGAAGCACTTCGCAATCGCTCTTTGTCTCTAATCTCACATCATTGTTTAGCTGCCAGTTTGGAGCCCTCAGTAAATCTAAATTCCGCTCAATCAAACCAACCAGCTGAGACTCAACGTTCAAATGGCAGATAACGCCACCGGGAACTTTTTCTTCCTCACAAGTGAAAGACGTGTTCTCAATTTGTTGAAGACGATAAAATGTCGGCAAATTGTTTTTCATTGGCAAACACTTATCCATCAGTGAAATCAGAGACTTCGCAAAGCGGTCACTAATGGCAAATTCATCAGACAGGCTTAAAAAAGTATCGGTAAATTCTGACACAGACATTTTCGAATTATCACAAATGGGACTATCAGAGTCACTAAGAGTTTCGTCGGTCTGAGTTTCGGATTCGCTCAAACTGGAAGAGTCGATCATGTTATCTACTCTACCCAGTGCACGCGGGGTTGATGACTCTACCGGAAAAGGATTCGCTAACACCGAACTTTCTGAAACTTGCTGAAACAAATCTGTATTCTCTGGTACCTGACTAAGAGAGGGTTGCTCAATAAAACCGTTGCAACTGCTTGATTCGCTTTTTTCCGACTCCGAATCCGATATCAAAGTTTTAGCCTTTTTGCTAAGGTAACGGCGCTTTCGAATGCGTCTTGAATTATAACTACAATTTGTTTGAATTGACGTTTCGATTGAGAATAAGGCGTGCTCGAAAGTGACGGAAACACAACGAGAGAAGACGCTGTTTCGTCAATTAACGATGAGGAGGTGGGAATTGCAACAACGGGCTTCACTCGTCCCGATCTCGTCCACGATTTGTGACTGGTTGGTGACCGTGTAGGGATGCGTGGGGACACTCGCAGAACATACGGTTTGGTCCGAAATACTCTCCGCCATAATTGACAGTTATTTCTTCTCCCTTCTGAACACCTAGCACAGCAGTCACTCGAATCTGTATCATTGTCTTGCTTTTATTTGGCACGTAGATGCAGTTTTCCTTGCAACTGGAGTTAATGAAGGAAGCTCCGCCTAACATAAGCTTAGGACCAGATGCATGCTGTATAATGGAAACGTCGTTTAAACCGGGAACAATAGATGACTGAGGCATTGGTGCAAAAAAGCCAGTTAGGCCCTTCAAATTTTCGTTTTTCTTCAGGTTGATTTTAGAGAAAACGCCTAAGCTTGAATGCTGACTGTCTTTAGAAAAAGAATCAGTAAGGGGTCTCAGCTCAAAGAACTCGCTGAAAGATAAATAATCGGCTCGCATTTTATTTTCCCACTGTTTCTCTAACCCACTTGAATGATCAGTGTCATCTTCGATTGGAACTTTGTGAGTTCTTATCAATTCACCATCAAAAAATTCTGCTGTAAGTTTGGCATCAATTCGCGCTAAATCTTTCCAAGATAATTTATTACACATTCTCATCTGGAGAAAAAGTTTGGATTGAAACCCGAAACAAGCTGTTATCAGAAACTCGCCAGATTTCCTATCTTTTGTGGAAAAAAGACTCGCATGACTTTAAAAAGCAGTGCTTAAAACTCAACACGCCGGTTGAAAAAAAACAAGTTTGAAAGCAAGCTTTGTTTTTAGTTAAAACAACTGGATAACTTCAAGTGTGAAAAATGAAACCGGACAAACAGATTTCACTTTCTTTTCACACAAAACAAAATAGGTGTAAGATGAGATAAACAAAGCAATATTTTATAAACTTGCATACGTAGATTGGCAATCAAATATATGCACAGGAACAGGAACATAAAAGAATTGCTCTAAAACGACTAACGGCTCCGCAAGGCGGTTACTATATGGAGGGGGGACTGGTGGGTGCCAGGGGGATGTCTGAAAAAAGAAACGGTCTAGCAAAAAATCGCACAAGGTAAGACCAGCAGCATTAATATAGTCGCTAGAAACTCCGTTTGAGAGCAATTAATAATTAAAGAACAGAGCATCAAATTAGCTTAAGAAAGAAACATAACTGAGACCTCATTAGGCAATATAAAGGCAATAACAGTCACATAAACATCACAAACAGACGTTTTAAATTCCCAGCTCAAATCATCAAGCTCATTCAGTGGACGATGTATCTTGCGACAACTCTGTTTGCGTTTTGGCCGTTTCAGAATTTTTTTGCTGTCGAACCATCTTTTTCTTAATGTCCCTTCCGAGATCGTCAATGGCCTCAAAAGCATCAGCCCATTGTCCAGGAAACCTTCCTTCAACTAAAACCCTTATCACCTCCAAATCATTGGGATCAAGGGAAGGTAGAGAGGTGCTCTTGCGGGGGTTCGATCGCTGATTGAGAATCTCTTCTTCGGTAAAAAATTTTCGTGCCAGATTTCTACCATACTTCTTTGGCGTTTTTCCCTGAATTTTAGTCATGTCTTCCCCATTTCTCAAAACAGGTGGTAACTGATTTCCAGTAACAGCTACAGAATGAGAAACACTTGGACATTCTTTTAGTTGACTTTCAAGAAACAAACGCAGTTGACGAGTTTCTCTACGTTGAGCATCCATCACTTTCTTCACACTTCTTACTGCCTTACAAACACTTTTCAAGATACCACTTGATCTGTCACTGTTCTGATCACCAAGATCACCGACCTCATTATCATCATCGTCGTCATCATCGTCATCGTTATCAGAGTTTTCAGTTTCACTTTGGACAACGACAGCCGGGGAATCATTTACATCTTCAACGGGATCTCCAATACCATGACTCTGAGCATGATCTTGATTTCCATTTTCGGGATAGTCTTTTCTCTTCAAAGTAAGGCTCGCAGCTTCAACGAGGGGAAGTTTAGATTGGAACAGCTTTTTAGCAGGTGGGGTACAGGAGGACTGCGACAGGACCTGTATATCCTCATCGGCAGTTCTCTTTGCCTTGGCGGGATCCACGTTTTCTTTTACAGACCGTAACTCTCCGAAGCTTCTTTTCAACAGTGGTTGACTGGCCGCTCTCCTGTCATTTTCCGATTCAAGAGTTTCACGTCCGAAGGACAAGTTCGCAACCTCTGTCGACGTGTTCGCTTTGTCGATTTTTTCATCCATTTTATCACTGAGCAATTTCACAAGGTCCACATCACCCTTGGCAACAAAACGCCCGTAATGGAAATCGTTCTCGAAGTAGAGAAGAATCTTTTCGTCTTTCTTGACAAGAGTTCTCTCCGCATAACTTAATGTGTCGGGCCACGCATTGCTATCAAGAGAGATTTCTCTGTATTTTCCTTTTTCAAAAAAAAATACAAAATAAATGTCTTTGAACTGCTCTAACAACTTTTTATCGTTCAACCGAGACGATTGGGATTTCTGACTCCCTAATTTCGTGATGGAGTTAGAAAACATTAGTATTTCTGAAACAAAGCAACGGTGTAGATTTTACTTCAAAAATGCAGAACGCAGAAAAACAAAACAACTGTACGCTCCTAAAACTCAATTTTTGGTAGATTTCGAAGACAACGTTAATTTGACAACAAGATTTAACAAAAATTAATGCAAAAACAGTAATCTATCTCAGAGTTATTAATCAGCACTGGATTCCATACGATCACGCTTCTGCTCTGATCTCTCCTTTTCCTTTTTCTTTCTTTTCAAGTCCCTTCCCTTTTTATTTATTGACTCTCGCACTTCCGGCCAGGAGTCAGGGAATTGGTTTAGAACATTCTTTTTGATTTCAGTAATCTTCATTTTGTCCAGAGGGGTCTAGAAGACTTCTGTGGACTGACTATTTGCTCAATGAGCTCGTCTTCAGTGAAAGCATCTGACGCCAAGTTGAGGCCAAGTTGGGTTGCTGACAACCCCGTTCTGTTTTCAGCTGCTCGTTGAACGTCCTGAACGGGCTCATTAACGGTTCCACTAGCCACGACTGAAGAAGACACTGCTGAATCAGATCTCGAATTTAATTGCAAACAGTTCTGCCCATTGAAGGAGTTTGTATACTTTTTCAGGACAACAATAAACCTTTTGTGCTCTGCTTCTGAGCGTATTCTGCTGCAATTTAGGTTTTCTAGCGACTTCGTAAGTTGATTTTGAGCACTTGAATTTTCCATTGAATCTGAGGTCAAACAACAAAAGTCAGCACATGTAACCAGATAGGTGAATCAGATAGGAACAACTTTTTGAGTTACTCAAAAAATTTCAGAACAGATGTTAAGAAACAAGTTTGCTGACCTCCACTTCAATCAGATAGCTAGTAGCGTATTGTTTCACCGCATAAGAACAAGAAAAAAAATCAAAAAACTTATTTCCCTCCACTTGAATCAGATATGAACAACTTTTGCAGTCAGCCACACAATCGGCTGTTCACAAACTATTTAATTACCTATTGCTTAAGCCACACAATCGGCTGTTCAAATGCTATTTATCTACGTATTGTTTTGGCCACACAATCGGCCTTTCAGTTAGCCACACAATCGGCTGCTCAAAATTATTTAATTACCTATTGTTTAAGCCACGCTAACGGCTTTTCAACC